>NC_056733.1:1561199255-1561449255 GCF_019279795.1 Protopterus annectens
CACACACACACACACACACACACACACACACACACACACACACACACACACTTTATTCTTTCACATATTATACCAATGTTTTATGGTAAAACAATCCCTCTGAGACTGCTGATTTTAAGAGCCATGTCTTCTCAATACCCTCTTCTTATATATTCCAACATAGAGGTATGTCATCATGGAGAAAAGGTAAAAATAGATCTAATTAAAATATGTTAAATTCAGTTCATTGAATACCAGCTCAACAGTCAAATTTTTATGAGTAACATACTACACAGTGAACGTCCACCACTGTGATTCTAAGGAATGCATTTGTGATCCTATTACTGAAGCATCTGTCCTAGCAAATGTGAAGCAATTTATACTAAACCTTTATCAAGTTACGTCTGTCTTCACACTGTAAACAAACATCAGCTATTCAGTTAGTTCTACCCAAACACTTCCACAGGTACATTAGCAAAGTGAAAACAAGCAAGAAAGAAAACAAAACTTATGATGCATTTCCTATTTATCCTGCCATTTCTGTTTAGTCGCTTACATGTCTACTTTTTCTTTTTTATAACTATGTGAAGTCAGGAGGTACATAGCTCTATGGCTGCTCTTTGCTTGACTCCTCCTTTCAAAAACTTCTTTCTCAATACGTACATTCCCTTTAGGGATAACTTACCTCATTTAAGTGGTACACTTCTGTATCCATATCTTTACGTTTCTTTGTGGTAGCATTTCATATCTTTTAAATTTGCCTGTGGTAGCATTTCACTCTACATACTCCTTCACCGAGCTTTTACATTAGGATTGGGATTATTCATCTGGCGGCAGTAGGTGTTAACCTGGTCTATCTGAGTTGGGAATCACACAAAATAGCTCAAAGTATGTTTTGCACTTCTCTTATATTCTGTGACTGTACTTTAGCAGTTTCAAAAAAAAAACTATTCTCTGCTGCTGCTTTGAGTAGTTAATTGCACTGTATTACATTGTATCTGTTAGTTGTAGGACTCTTGTAGGTATTTTTATGGTCCTGTTACATTTGGGCTCTAAACCAGCTATTCTACATTAAGAAGGTGATGTTCTGCATGCTTGTGGCAGAAGTGTGATGATTTCAACTCTCTTTGGGGATTGCTGGTGAAAGGTTTATTATGTGCTTTCCTGATTGGTAGTTAGCTTAAACTTGTTTCTCTTTGGTTATATTTAAGCCTCACATTTGTGAGGTGCTGCTCTTTGCACAGAGGTGGTTAGCAGTACCCTTTACAGACACAAAAACCTAGAAGCTCAGTTTTTCCCCAACAGCTGTCAAACGTCCAAGCTTTTCTGCTGCTCTAGGAGCAACTCAGTTGCTTACTGAGCAAAGTTGCCTTATTGATCGTCCTTACACAAAGTATAGGTCCCTGTTGTAGTCTCGGCACTACAAGCACAGTCCTGTCAAATTAACTCATTCTGTTCCTTAATAAAACATACAGTAAGAGTCTACTATCATGGATGGGCAGTTTCCCATCATATCACTGGCCAGCCTGATAGGCATGGGAATCCTGAGGCACTGTAGCGATTGTCTCATGTATACTAACAACCAATTACTCCTGAAACAAAGAAATACTTCATGTGAGAGATATAATCGGAGGCAAGGCTCTCAGATTAGGACAAATTATATGTGAAATAGGTTGTCAGTACACTTACACTTCCCACACTAAATAAGGACATGACACATAAATCCGCATATACTGAGGTACTCACTGGTAACTTACCAAAAGATCAGACTCCTCCCAAATGGAAATTACTTACACACATAACAATGCAAAAAATATCGCAACACATAATAACAGACACAGTAGTGCCCCAACAAATAAGCCCATAAGGCATAACGCCACAAAACCTAATGAATTGGTCATAGGTGACTCCATTGAAAAATACATGGATGTTCCCCTCACCAAGTTGGATAAGGAACAGATTACAGTTTGCTGCCTATCAGGTGCTAGAATCCATAAATTCACTCAAGTACTAAAGTCATTCAACCACAAGTACTGGAATGACTCCATCATAGTTCATGTGGGGGTGAATGACTTGAGATGTACCTCACTGGACTACATGAAAAGACCCATGACAGATTATGTGTTGCAGGTAGGTATAAGCCTTGCTTTAAGTAGCCTTAAGTAGCATTCACTTTCCCCAAGGGTGGTGCCACAATACAAACAAAAAATGATTGACTTTAACAATTGGCTTAGCTTCTGCTGTCAGTCCAAGGGGATCCTTTATCTGTCAGCCTGGGAATACATGGACAATAGGCCACGCTGTTTTGCCAGAGATGATCTGCATCTGTCTCCTCTAGGTTTTCGGATACTGGCAAAGGTATGAACCACCCCCTATTGTGCCTTTTTAGGCAGTGTCAAAATAGCCAACCTCCCAACATAACAAAATCCTCTGTAGATAAACTCAAGATACTGCAGCTTAATGGTAGGAGTCTAAACAAGAAACTGAAATCCCTTGAAGCACTCCTTACTTTGGAAGATGCCGATGTCTGTGCAGTCACTGAGACATGGTTCAAAGGTGCAGAAAGCACCCTGGCCATGCAGGGCTGCAATGCTTTCCATACATTCAGACCACAAACTGAACTTGAAAGAATCAAAGGAGGAGGTGTATCCATCTTTCTTAAGGATAAGTAGACCATTACACTGGTCAGACAGTATAACTGTTTTGATCTACTCCATTTCCAATTAACTATAGGTAAAGCCCCCTACCACACCAAAGCTAGCCATTAGTTCCCACCATGAAACAGGAAAAGCATATGACATACATGAACTTACTAGAGTCACTTGCCATATAGCCCAATGCCTTAATCATGGGTGATTTTAAACATGCATGACTACAAACATGCTGGCTTTGACGTTCTTGGACGTTGCCAATACAAATGCAAATGCTCTGGAACAGTTAATCAGCACACCCTCAAGAGGCTCAAATGTCCTGCATATAGTACTCATTAACAAGGGAGAGCTTTGCACCCCCCCCCATCCATGTGATGTCATCCCTGATAAGATAGAACCATAAATCAGTCTTATCTGATGTAACTATAAGACCAGATACTCCATCAAGCTCAAAAATGCTTACATTTTTTTTCAAAGATAAATCGCTTCTTAATAAGTCATAGCATAAGAAGCTTCAAAGTCCCACTGAACACAGATAACATGGACTCCCATGCAGAGGTGTACACCAATGCCCAGTATTACCACTTAAGCACTTGCATGCCCAAGAACATGAGGGAACTGGCTCAGCAGAGGAAGAAATCCCTCTCTAGCTCAAACAAACAACTTAAAGATCTTTTCAAGTCCTCCAGAGCTAATTATGAAGTAAAAATAGGCTCCCTATATAAAGATAATCATAAGGCATTCTTTAACTATGTCCAAAATTTAAAAGGGAATACCCAGCTGTGCACTGAACTAGGTGTGGATGGCTCCATCCATATTCAATCAGCTGTAATAGCCAACCTGCTAGATGACAGATTTGGAGCAAACTACACCCCCATCCTCTCCAGTTGTCTCCTGAAGTGTATCTGCCAGCATTCCTCAATCTGTTATCAAAAGAGAGCAGGTCAGCTGGTAGATCGCCAAGGCCAAAAACACAGTACCAATGGGACCAGACAATATCTCAAGTTGCCTTTTAAATACCTTCAAACATGATATAGCAGAATCACTTATATCCCTGTTTAACCATAGCCTGGCTATGTTCTGGCAGAATGGAGTACAGAACAATACTACCTCTGCACAAAGGGAGACTGTCAACCAACCATGGGAATTGTAGGCCCATAAGCTTGACTTGCCTCATCTGCAAGGACATGGAAAAAATCATTATGGACTTTATTAACAAGGATATCGGTAATCTCCAAAATCTGGATCCAACTCAGTTCAGATTTGTTAAAGGTAGATCATGCCTGTTTAACAATGTTGATATCTTCAAGAAAGTCACCAAGGCCCTGAACAAGGGGAAGACAGTGCATACCACCCATCTTGATGTAGACAAGGCATTTGATGCAATCTCCTACTCGGGTATTGTAGAGAAACTCTCCCAATTGAAAATTAATCCCTGCATTACCAGATGGGTAGTCGACTGCCTCACCAGCAGAACACATGCTGTCAAAGTGGGTGACTCCACCTCTATCAAAAGACCAGTGACTAGTGGAGCACCACAGGTTACTATGTTGGGCCCCTTACTCTTTGGAATTTAATTCTCAGAAGTCCAGGCAAACTTAGATGGCCTATGGTTGCCCAAGTTCACTGACAATTGCAAATTGGGAGCAATCATGGAGTCCTCAAATGATGTCAATATAATGCAGGCAGCATTAACACAGACAAATGATTGGTGCCAAAGCCAGTGATTCAAGCTAAATGCAAAATAAAATGCATCATTATTTCCTTTAGGAAAGCTGACATCCTGGCTAATTACATTTTAGATAGCATCCCTCTAAGAGTAGACCAAGTAGTGTATGATATGGGTACTCAGTTTGATAGCAATCTGAACTTTGACTATCATGTATCCACTATAGTATGGAAATCCTTCTATGTGGCACATCTTATAAGTAAGGACATCACATCTAGATTTGAGAATGTTATATACTTATACACTATACTTGGCCCTCATCAGGCAAATAATTGAGTACAATTCTCCCTTTTGCATTTACCTCACCAAACACCTGCAACAAATGGAGAGATCACAGAGGTTTAAAACCAAGAAATTGCATGGTACACAAAACAAGTCTTGTGCAAAAAGACTGAAATCCCTGTTACTGTATTTTGTCTCCTAAAGGGTTGCTAAGGTGTGACCTCTGCCTAGCTCACAAGTCAGGCTCTGACCCAGCCCTGAAGGAAATGCAACACATTTGTAAATCAAACTGCATGAGAGTCACTCGATCCAGGGATCTTAACCTAGCCTCTAACATAAACAGGTTCATAGGTTCATAGAAGGTTCCTAGGCTAATAGCCCTAGGGCCTTTACAAGCCAAGCCATGTAATACCCATATTCCCTAACTGATGTTGGTTAGATGCAGGGGCAGCTCGTGCTATTGGACTGCAGGACTGCAGCCCCCCCCCCCCCAGCTGTAAAACATGACTAAAATAAAGGAAAATAAAACAAGAATGAAAAAATAAATAAAAATAAAAAATGCAAGTCCTGGAACATCGCACATGCACACTTGTGGCATTTTCCGATATTCAGAATGCTGGTGAACCAGTCTGGAGTATGCGCACAGAATCCAGACTATCTCCACCAGCAGTCCAGATTACAAAGACAACATGCAAGTCCAAATTTTTCCAGCAGTCCATGCAGTTAGAACTGCATAGACTGGAAGGGGATCGGACTGCAATGTCCACAGGCAGGCTGAAGCTGGTGCTCTCACAGGAAGGGTAGGACAATGAGGCTGGAACCCCTACTAGGTCAGATTCAATGTGGGGTTTGGAGACTTGTCTGGCTCAGGTAGGTGTGTGTGTGCATGTAATGCCCCAGTTGCTACATGGTGGTGGGTAGAGAATAAGGCTTGAACCCTGTACCTTGAGCCCAAGTGGCAAGAGCCTGATTTCCCTACCCACCACCATTTGTAAAAAAATTGCAGATTTTTGCCTCATATTTGTTTTGTTCTGTCCCTCATAAAATCTGTGGTTTCTGTATTTTTGTTTCTAACACAGCCATTAGTGCAGTGGCATCATTGTTGCCTTACAGGTTGTCTGGTTTGATTCTTGGCTGGGGTGCCTTCTGTGTGGAGGCTGCATTTCCTCCCTGTGTTTGTATGGGTTTGCTCTGGAGTCCTCGATGGATATTTGAAATTTGTCCCTATTTTTTGGACTGTATTCCCCCATTATTGCCTTCATCCAGGTTTTTTGTGCCAAGGATGGGAGCTATGGTGATAACTGAACTCACTCAATATGTTTGGGGGCTGTATTCCCCCATTATTGACTTTGTTCAGGTGTTTTGTGCTAAGATGTTGACAGCTATGGTGAGAACTGAATTCACTAAATGGTAGCCATTTAAGTTTTAGTCTTCCTTTCCTTCATAAAAAAGCTGATTTGGCAAAGTGGTATGTTGCTCTGACTGTTTTGCACAGGGTCCTGCGCTCCATTCTTGGCAGTGAAATACATGGTGGTCACACAGCATTTTATTCTAACAACTATCCAACATTATAGAAGGAATGTTTAAAATGTGTCCCTGTTTTTTGGTCTTTTGCCCCCCCCCCCCATTTTGGCTTTTTCTAGATTTCTTGTGCTGCAAAGTTCAGAGATACAGCTGAGTGTCAAGTAGATTTTACAAGAAGCTGAGAGCTGCAGGGGAACAAATGTTTAGTGCTGCTTATGCTCAGTGTGCTTGCATTGTTAATAACACAATAGGTAGTGTACTTGCTTTTGATGCAGAAGGCTGTGGGTTCTACTCCCAAAGTAGATAGCTGCATTGCTGATACTGTACTGTATTGTAAAGGGGGTGGATGCTGCTGTCCTTTTTGATGAAGATACCTAGTAACTATAAACCTGTTATCAGTTTGCCATCCATTCCCTATTGTAATATTACTAGGTTATCATTTTTTAATGTAACATAGGCAATTTATTCCTCAAGGGCAACAGGCACTTTATTTGTAGATGAAACAATGAAATATAAAGTTGTTTGCTAGCAGCAACCTATTCATTAGTTACAGATTTCTTTAATGTGGAATTATTTAGATGCCTTTTACTTCTTCAGAGATTGTGCATATTTACTGATACTGGTGGACTGTAGAAGTTTGAGTAGACTTTTATGATAGAAATGTTCTGAATTGGGCAGTTTTGTCATTATTGGTGCATGCATTTTGTTTCATTTTTTACTGGAAAATGTTCTGAAATGGGCAATTTTGTCATTATTGGTGCATGCATTTTGTTTCAGTGTTTACTGGAAAAATGTTCAAAGCAAATTTAAAACACCCTCTAACAAGTGTACTATAATCAAGAAGGTGTATCAAAGACCATGTGTATGTTTCATGTGCAAGGGGCCTATGATCTGAAAACAGCCCAAAGTTAATCTTTATCTGCCACTGGCAAAATGTATTTTCTTTGAATGTGGGTTTCAATGCTGTTTCAATGAATGTGAGTTTCGAGGGCAGACAAGTTTTAATGCTAAGTCTGTTTTCACTGCGGTATTGCATTGCTTTATTTAGCAGATGTCTTAGTGTTTGTGCTTTAAAATGCAAAATAAAACTTTCAAATGAAGTCCAAATCATCATAGAAGTAAAGCAGTATGTACATTAGTGTTTATGGTAAAAGGGGTGAAATAGCCAAGTAATGGTTCATTGGAATGGCTGCAGGGGGGAGGCTCCATTCGACCATGATTTTTTGAGGGGGAAGGGCGGCAAACTCAAAGACAGCCCTGGCTGAACTATACCTCTCAACTGTCCAGATTTTCACAGAATGAATAGATTTTTGCTTCTTATTTTTTGTTTGTTCCTCATAAAATATGTGGTTTTCTGGTAAATAATTTAGGAATTAAGTCATTAAATAATGACAGACACTGAGTTTCAGACTTCATAACCTTCAGAAAAATGCATGCTCCTGTTTTAAAAAAAAAGAAAAATGCATGCTAAAGCAAGACCTGTTATTCTATCAATTGTCTCAGTTTATACAACAATTTATAGTACTGTTTATATGTTCCCCCCTGTATATTTGGCCTTGTCCAGATTTCCTGCATTAACATGTTGAGAGGTACGTGGAAATAAATTATTTTATAGAATTAGTCATATCCAAACCTCTCAACTGTCACTGATTTTGGCTCAAAATGTTGCTCTTCCCCTAATAATCCTGCCGCAAAATGGCAATTTTGGAAAAAAAGTGGAGGGCTTACAGTTAAGAATCAGAGTTTTATAGATTACTTTTATTTCAGAAATACATGTATATTCTTTTATTTTGTCAGCTGCTCAAGTTAGCACTACTAATATTAAAAAAAGTGTCCCTTCTTTGACAGATTCCCGCTGTATTGTGTGGCTATTTTATATTTTTGCATCACATTTTTGGTCCATTTTTCATAAAACTGTGTTTTTTTTTTGGCAAGTTAGTGGCAAATCATTAATGACTGAAGTTAGAAAATAATGACAGACAATTGAGTTTCAGATTTCATACCTTTCAAAAAATCCATGCTAATGCAAGAACTACTATTCTATTATCTTTCTAAGTTTATTAGAGCAATATTTAAAAAGTGTCCTTATTTTGGGGCCTTTGCCCCACTTCTATGTTTGGCTCTGTCCATATTTCTTGTTCTGAGATTGAGAGGTATGACAAATGTGTTAGGGCCATCACAGTCAGCCAGAGACATTTCAAATTGTGACATACTTGTTGCACCCCACTCCCCCATGTAATGACTCTGGATGTGTCCAAGCAAGGCAAGGAGCAGTTATGCAGTGTAAATGTGCAGAGTAGCCCCCATCCAAGGTAGACACAAGTGCTACTTTTATTCTGCCCTTGATTTTGCAGAATGTTCTGATTTCTGTCATACTTTTATACTGTTGATTTATGCTTATTATTACTCAGAAAGTGCCTGTTGCTCTGTGTTTAAGTAGCAATGCTTTAATGACCATCAGTTAAGCCAGTCTGAGATTGTAAGATGCATTTAATAAGCATACTGTTAAAGAATTGTCAACATTGAAAGCCTTTCTGTTGTTGCTATGCAGATAATACTTACATAACTATTTAATGTATAAGCCTTGGGTATTGAAATGAAAAAGACAGTATTTGTAATAATGGACAGAATTACATTATTTTAAGAAGCTCATTACATTTGTTGGAGACTTGCAGTCATCTTTGCAGGCTTTACCTGTAAATCAAACAGAATACCAATCTATCATGTGTGGTCCATTACCTGTACAGTAATACTTTAAGCAATTTATCTTGAGCTTGTTTCTTGTTTGCTTTTCATTTTTTACTTTGATCATGCTTCCCCATGAAACAAGTATATAGTTGTTGTCAGGCAGCAGGTCTTTTTTTGGATAAGAAATATTTTTACAAGTGGGGTATCACAGAGATTGCCACTTTCAGCATATTACTTGGTAGTTTCATAAAGCTGAATATAAATTATAATTAGAACTGCAGTGCAAGGAGAAGTGGTTTGAGTTGAGTGCTGCTTGTTTTTCTTATACTTGATTTTAACTGGCATTCCAGTAATGTATTAAAACAGTAATTTATTTTTTCATGCCTCACAACCTTTATGTTTCCATCTAGGTATTAAGTAAGCTGTCATGCAGCCAATGCATTGAAATATTTTTTTTCTTCTACGCTTCATTTTGTCTTGATTGGACTCTCATAATGATGGTTTAGCACCCAGGTCAGCGTATTTAATTAAAGTTACAGTTTTTGTGATTTTGAACATAGCTCCTCCCCTTTCTAGTTGGCTGCACCCCTTCCCATTGACCCCCCTATTCAGCTGTTTCCTGCAGCCCCCCTTTGATTTGAAGTCACCAGCCACCACTGGTTAGATGGTTGTTATTTGCAGACTGAGTCTATGATTAGCACCGACTGGCCCTGTTAATGAGGAACATAGGTGCCACCGCCAGGGTGAATTTAAGGTCTTCCATTCCATTCTCTAGGTTGTACTTGAATACTGTCATTAAGGAGCTCTGCTTCACATGAATTGAGAGTTTATTCCAGAGGACCATCAATCTCTGGGAGATATATCTGTCTCTCCAGCATGTTCTGTTAATGTCACAGGCAGGGTTGAGATCCCTAGATCAAGTGACTCATGTCCCATTTGATTTGTGAATGTGCAGCATTTCCATTAGTGCAGGGTAAGAAACTGCTCTATAGGCCAGGCACAAGTCACCTCTCAGCAGCCTGTAGAATACAGAATACAGTGATGGGGTTTTCAGTCTTTCCATGTATGTCATGTTTTGGAGGCCCTGCATTTTCTTGGTCAGAAACCTCTGTGGTCTCTTCAGCTGCTGCAGGTGTCTGGTCAAGTACAGGCAAAAGGAAGCATTGTATTCTATTAGTGGCCTGATGAAGGTCGAGTACACAGGAGTTATAACATCCTTAGTCTTTGATGCGATGCCCTTACTAATGAGATGCCCAACATAGAAAGCGTTCCTTACCACTGTGGACACATGGTGATCAAAGTTTTGATCTCTATCAAACTGTGTCCCCATATCTCACACCAGTGTTTTTTCCATGTTTCCAGTGTTTTTCAGCTACTTCAGTATTATAATTTTTGCACAATCCCCAATGCAACAGTCTTGCTACATTATTATGCGTTTTATTATACAGTCCTTCTGACATTAGTATATCACAAAAAGCAACAAGATGCGCAACTGTTTCCAATCCTGTTTTACAAAATCTACATTTGTCTGTTTCCCCCACATGTTCAATGGACTTTGTCAACCAATGTGTACGTAGTCCTCTGTCTTAGGCCACCAATATTAATCCTTCATGTTTTGGCTTAAATTCACCTCTCCTTAACCATTCCTTCACTGAATCCTGATCAACAAGTGGTTGTTCCAACAGTTTTCTATACTTGCAACTATATTTATTCATTTTCCACATTTCTTGCTTTCTCATCTGATCCTTCACCTTATATTCTTTCTTTTGTTCTGTTTTTTTTTTTTTTAACATATTCAGTTGCTGTAAGATTTTTATCTACTTCTGGTTTAATTTCCATTCCAGCTTGATACCAATATGCTTCTGTGAAACTATGCAGGGTAAATCATCTTAGACGTATTCTCATCAAGTTTCAAAACTTTTACTATGTTTGAGTTTTGTGAGGTCAGCAGATATATATGCAGTCCCACAATTGCAGATCTATGCATGTAATCAATTTAAAGAAGGCCCATATCTCATTCAAAACAGGGAATATATATAATCTTGGTATGCACTGATTTTTCATGAATCATTTGATGAGCATGAAGCATCCTTCTTGTTTTCCAGTCCAACTATCCAACACCTTTTGGGGTCAGTCAGTCACTCCAAATCTGTAAGTTAGGACAGGAATAACAAATTGGTTTATAGCTGGATTTTGTTCCTAGATGTCAATGCTGTTTTCGGTATTAAAGTCTTTTAAAATATCCCTTACTAAGTTTTATTCACATTTTTTCATATTTGCTGTTGAGTTGTCATCAGTTCCCAAATATTTATATACTGCATCTTGCTCAAGTTCTTTTATATCACATTCCTGTCCCAAACTGATGTTTTCTTGGTGCTGAAACTTTCCTGCTTTAAAGATTGTTTTTGCACATTTATCAAGACCAAATGATATTCTGGATAAATGGGGAGGGTTGCGTCAGGAAGGGCATCCGGCGTAAAACTCTGCCAAAAATTACTGATGCGGAGAACTTTTCATAATTACATACCAGATCGGTCGAGGCCCGGATTAACAATGACCGCCACCAGTACTGTTAACCAACAGGGTGCTGGCGGAAATTGGGCTACTATTGGCCGAAGGAGAAGAGGAGGGCGAAGGCATGCCTGAACACAGAAAGAGAGGAGGAAGGTTAGGAGTGTAGCAGTGAGGGTAGGAACTTTGAATGTTGGCAGTATGACTGGTATAGGAAGAGAGCTAGCTGATATGATGGAGAGAAGGAAGGTTGATATATTGTGAGTGCAAGAGACCAGATGGAAGAGAAGTAAGGCTAGGTGTTTAGGAAATGGGTTCAAATTGTTCTATCATGGTGTGGATGGCAGGAGAAATGGGGTAGGGGTTATGCTAAAGGAACAATATGCCAAGAGTGTTTTAGATGTGAAGAGAGTGTCTGACAGAGTGATGTTTATGAAGCTCGAAATTGATGGTGTAATGATGCATATGCTCCACAAGTTGGGTGTGCGATGGATGAGAAAGAGAAATTTTGGAGCGAGTTGAATGACGTTGTGGTGAGTGTACCCAAGGGTGAGAGACTAGTGATTGGAGTGGACTTTAATGGGCATGTTGGTGAAGTGAACAGAGGGGATGAGGAAGTGATGGGTAGGTATGGTGTTAAAGAGAGGAATGCAGAAGGTCAGATGATTGTGGATTTTGTGAAAGAGAGAGGTGGCGAAACATAAGGATAAGGCGCATGGAGAGTTGTATGAGAGATTGGACACTAAAGAGGGAGAAAAGGACCTTTTGGCTAGACAGAGGGACAGAGCTGGGAAAGATGTGTAGCAAGTAAGGGTGATAAAGGATAGTGAGGGAAAGGTACTCACAAGAGAGGAGAGTGTGTTGAGTAGATGGAAAGAGTATTTTGAGAGGCTGATGAATGAAGAGAATGAGAGAGAGAGAAGATTGGATGATGTGGGGATAGTGAATCAGGAAGTGAAACAGATTAGCAAGGAGGAAGTAAGGACAGCTATGAAGAGGATGAAGAATGGAAAGGCTGTTGGCCCAGATGACATCCCAATGGAAGCATGGAGGTGCTTAGGAGAAATGGCAGTGGAATTTTTAACTAGATTGTTTAATGAAATTTTGGAAAGTCAGAGGATGCCTGAGGAGTGGAGAAAAAGTGTTTTGGTACCTATCTTTAAGAATAAGGGTGATATGCAGAGCTGCAGTAACTACAGAAGGATAAAATTGATCAGTCACAGCTTGAAGTTATGGGAGAGAGTAGTAGAAGCTAGGTTAAGAAGGGAGGTGATGATTAGTGATCAGCAGTATGGTTTCATGCCAGGAAAGAGCACTACAGATGCAATGTTTGCTCTGACAGTGTTATTGGAGAAATACAGAGAAGGTCAGAAGGAGTTGCATTGTGTCTTTGTAGACTTGGAGAAAGCATATGACAGGGTGCCTAGAGAAGAGTTTTGTCCCTTTCAAGTTTGTGAAATTTCTGTCGTAGCAGTCTACGTTCAAAAACTGCTACAGATTCAGCTATCGAAGCACATTTCTCATCCACTAATTTATGTGGATATGAAGCAAATAATGATTCCTGTTCAGAAATTACATTGGCCCTTATTTCTTCCTCTCCTTTAGCAGAGGATTCCAATAATAGGTGAATATAGTTAAAGCTCAGTTCTAAATTGAGCTGCTGCCATTTACTTAATAACTCAGATTGTCTTTCCCCTTGATTTGGCATTTTCAGGACTCTGAGTCCTCTGGGAATGACATGATTTTTCAAACATGCTTCAAAATAACATCTCTGTGTATATAGCTTTTTAAATTTGTACAGGCCATCCTCTAGTCTATGTGTTGCCCTCAAAAAGGCAGCATAGTCTATTTCTTCATGTTCTATACCATTTCCATCAAAAAAAGTCTCATTAGATAGCAAAGGTTTACCTTTTTTGTTTAGCAATTCATGTAGTTTATGTGATGCTTTCTTTGGTATTCTAGTTTCCACATTTGGAGAATAATCAAGTTCTATCTCAGGTGCAACAGTTACAGTTATACGTTCTTCAGCCATTGTTCCCAACTGTAACCAAAAAATAAAAATCCAATCTGTTAAGCAGACAAATTGATGGATTAAGAGCAAAACAAAATAGCAGCAGCGACAGAGAGTTACCATGGAATATCTCCTTTGAATTTTTATCCAGGAATAACAATTTATCCTTTATCATGGCTGAACTGCAAAGTGGTTTGCCACTGTTTCATTGTTGCTGTAATGTAGTCTATCAGTGCACAGTGTATCTTATACATTTTTAATTGCTCTTTTATCCAAGAATGTGGGATACTGTCAAATGCTTTTGTATAGTCTATCCATGCCATACTTAGATTCTTGCCCTTTTTGTAGTTCTCCATAATGACTTTATTTAACAGCAAATGACACTTTGTTCCTTATGACTTATTTTTTTACCATTTTGTTCTGTTGCCATTATGGATGTATTGAATAGAGAAAACTATAAAGCAATTAAGACAAGAAGTGCCATTGTTAAAATGACTATAAACTCTTTTGGGATCAGTTCCATGTTGGAAGGCATGTTACTGATGTATAGTTTTTATAATAGCTTGCAAGTTCACTGTTAAATAGAAGTATTGTTTTTCATATTGTTAACTAGGCTGGTGTCTGGTCAGGGTGCAAATATAAATAGTTCTTTCTCATGGATAAATCTTCATCCAACAATGTTAATACTTTTAGCCAGAAGTTAGGTACTGCATCTGAGCTTGGTGTTTTCCATTTAGGAGCTTTTCTTAACTTTGTTTCAATCCCTCTGACTGTTAATTCACCCCATTTCATATCCTGTACATTTGAACTTCTTATTCTTTCTTTTACTTCTCCTATCTATTTAGCATCTTTGTTATGTTCCACCGGAGTTTCATACATATTTCTCCAAAATGTATCTATTTCTTCTTTTGTTTTGGTGGTGGTTCAGTTCCTATTGCCTTGTTCCCCAGTGCTCTATAAAACTTTTCGGGTCATCTATACATTTTGTACTTTTCCTTTATGTTTATCTGCATATCTTCTAACTTTTTCTGCCTGTTCTGATATTTTTTAATTTATTATTTGTGATAGCGCATGATAGATCCTGATCTGTTCTGATACTGCTCATTGCTTTTATCACTTCTGTCTTTCTGAGTTTCACTTCTATCTTTCTGAGTATTTTTCTTGATCTGTTCCCTCTTCTATACTCTTCTAAAAGTGACACTTCTTGTCTTAATTGTTTTGTAGATTTATCTGTTTGATACTTCCATGATGGCATTCAATTTCTCCTCTTCCTTTCCATTACTACCCCATGTTTTTGTGGTAAGACTTTGTCTGTTATTAATTTAGCTGCAGAGTAATATATCCTATTTACTTCCATTATATCACATGAATCTGTATGGACCATCCTAATTACTGTGTTCATTGGTTTTATCAAACTTCAAACTTTTTGGGTTTTATTGACTTTTTTCTGCTAGTCTATTTTTTTTATTGATCTTAATATGTCTGTCTATTTCTATTAAACCATGGAACTTTTCTCTTAGATAATTTTCTTCTAAACTGATGGCACATTCTTTGTTCTTCATTTTCTGTGGGCATTTTATAGAAAGTTCCTGAGCATCATCCTGTGCCACATTCTCTTCAGTTTCATCCTGTGTCATCTGCTGCTCTTTCATATGGGAGCTCACTGGCCTATCTCTCCACAACATTGACCGAGTCAGATTTGTCACCGTTTCCTGTTCCTTCTCTTGCTGTGCAACTTCAACTGAATGTTTGTACTGGTTTCCTGTGAAAGGTTCAAAAGTATCTTCATATAGCAGCTGATCAGATGTTTCCCTCTCCACTGGTTTCTCCGTTATATGAGGATCCATTGCTCTATCCTGCTGTGATGCTATCTGAGTTAGATTTTCTACACTAAATCCTTCACTTCACAGGTAATCCATAACCTCAGTTTCTATTTCTTTAACTTTACCATTTCTAATCCTCTTTTATACTGTTCCTGTTTGTTTTCTTATTTTTTGCATTATAAAATTTTCCATATCTGGATGCCTTTTCCTGTATTTCTCTTTAAATCTCTTTGATGCTGATCTTTTTGTATTGATTAGTTTTACTTTCTCCTTTGCATACATATTACACCATATTAAATCTCTTTTTCTTTCCCTTGTCCATATTTCTTCTTTACTTCTCAAGTCTTCCATAACTTCATCTTCTATTGTTTTAACTTCAACTTTAGTAATCTTCTGTTTAACTGTTTCTCTTTTTGATCTTATGTTTTTTATTGTGAAATTTTCCATATCTGGATGCCTTTGCCTGTATTTCTCTTCAAATATCCTTGGGGCTGCCTTTTTTGAGTTGAATAATTTAGCTTCCTCCTTTGCATAAATATTGCACCATATCAGATCTCTCTTTCTCTCCCTTGTCTATATTTCTTTTATAAACCTTTCAAAAGTCTCTAGATTTTGTTCTTTATACTTTTGTACTTCCTCAGTCACTTCTTTTTCCAAATGACCAAAGGTTTTTTGGTCTATATAATATTTTTGATAAATCTGTTGAATTAATGAACACAGATTTTTATTTGTAACTGCTAACAGTTTTTTCTTGTGGAAGTATTTTGCTTTCCTCGGATTACTTTCTTAATCTTTTTGTATCTCCTCTGTCAAGAAATTCTCTGCTTCTTACATAATAGTAACAATACATGATTTCTTTCCTATCCTCAGTTCAAAAATTCTGTTGTCTTTATGGCTTTTTTTTTTTTTGGCCTACCAGTTTTTGTGATTTTTGTGGACTACTACTTCCTTGTACAACAGGGGGCCATCCTCCCCCTGGACTTGGCCCAATCCCATTGTGGGTATGTTTCCATTTCTTGAGGATTCTACACTGTAATTTTTTCTAGTCATGGCACTAATGGACTTAGCAGGATTGGACACTGTTTACTTCTTATGCCCATGATATACGCTATATAAAATACAGTCTATATATCAGTGTCAACTTGGTGAAATGTTTTGAAAAGTCCACCTACTGAAGGTACTCACCAAGACTTGAGGATGAATTCAATTCCAGCAGTACTACTCTCCTTTGCTTACTAACTTATCATCTCTACATTTGGACCCCTAGTCGGTTAGCCAGCTGGCTACCCATCTATTGACGTATGGGTTAAGCGCTATCTGGCAGAGTTTCTCAATGATACCTGAGTGTGGGGTTGTGTCAAAATCCTTCACTAAGTCAAGATAGGCAATATGTACTGTTTTGCCTTCATCCAGGGCTTGATGACATTCCCAAAGAAGTCCACCAGGTTCAATAAGCATGATTTCCCCTTAACGAAGCCAAACTGGGCCAGGTTAAGAGTTTGAAGGTTGCCTTTATCCTTAGTGATAAGGTCCATGATAATTTCTTCCTGGGCCTTGCAGATAACCCTGGTTAAGCTTATGGGTCTGTAGTTCCCAGGGTCAGTTAATGTGCCCCTCCCCCTTTTGCAAAGGGATTACTGTTGCTGCTTTCCACTCTGCTGGAATAACGCCATAAATAAACTGATGGCACATTCTTTGTTCTTCATTTTCTGTGGGCATTTTATAGAAAGTTCCAGAGCATCATCCTGTGCCACATTCTCTTCAGTTTCATCCTGTGTCATCTGCTGCTCTTTCATATGGGAGCTGAGGTTAAATAGAGTGCCAAGTTGTCACTACATCTGGTTTTAGATTGTTTAGGAAACAGCCTGGGATGTTATCTGATCCCATAGAGGCTGTGTTTTTGGCTTTGGAGAGAGAGGATATGAGTTGGTATTTGGAGATAGTAGGAAATGGACTGATGTTAGGTATGCTTTGGGGTATGACTGGTGGGGACAGGGGGGTGAATTGGTGCACCACATCTGTCAGCTGGCAGGTTAGCAATTTCCTCAGGTTCAGTATGAGAGGTACCACCCACTATAAGTTCGGCATATAGTTGGGCATTCCCATTTAAATTTCAGAAGTAGCTAAAGAATGCCTTATGGTTATCCTTAGCTAGGGATGCTAATTGAGCTTTGTAACTATCTTTAGAGGATGTTGTAAGAGATCTGATTTGCTTTTTCAAGCTGCGGACTGTATTCTTCTTCTTCTAAGTTCCCTCTTCTCCTTAGATATCAGTTTCTTCCTTTTGTTATACAACCTATTTATACTTGAACTCCGCCAGAGTTGCCTGTTTTTTTTTTTTGTAGGACCTGGTCTTGATCCGGTCAGGTACAGCCAAGTCTATACAGTTGTTTAGGTGGTTATGCAGGGCATTTGTGTAGTCCTCTGCATAGGAATCATTGCTGGCTGTGTTAATAGGGGGTTTGAAACTTTTAATATCATCGGCTAGTTGGCTTAGCTTGCATTGGAGAATTTTTTCAGTTTTTTTTTGCTCCTTTGGGGTGTAAGGTCTGATTGTTACTTCAAACATGACAGATTTATGGTCTGACCTTACCATGGAGGGCAAAACACAGGAGGTACTGCAGTGAGCCCCCCAAGTTGGTGAGTAATTTGTCTACAACATTTGAGACCCTTGTGGGGTGCAGACTAGCTGTTCCAGGGCATTTGTGTTGGCAAAGTCCAGGAACCTCAGGGCAAAGCTCATCTATATCACCCAATCGATATAAGGATATAAGGATAGTTGAAATCTCCCATGGCCAAAGTGTTTGGCTATATATTAAGTGTCTCTAGTAAGATCAGGTAGACAATGTGCTTCTCAAGGATCATGCTGGGAGACCTGTAGCTAGCAATGATGTGGAAGGGTGTTTTACTTATAGCTAGTTGGACCTGGAGTAGCTCAAAAGATTCATATTGTTTAACCAGTCTTAAAGTGTATTTGGCTTTAATGAAGATGGGTGCAACTCCACCATTGGTTCTTTCACACTAGTTTTGATGTCTGAATGTGTGGAAGACATCATAGCCTTGCAAGTCCAGTGTGCTCTCAGTGGCCTTGACCCATGTCTCAGGGGAAGCACAGACATCAGCATCTTCCAAGCTGTGGAGTGCTTCCAGGGAGTGCAGTGTCCTAATTAGGCTCCTAGCATTAAGCAGCATAACTTTGAGTTTGTCTCAAGTGGATTTTTTTTTAGAAATTTTGTTGTGTTGACATTGCCTAAAAAAGGCACTATGAGAGAAGCAAGCACCCTTGCCAGTATCCGAAAGCCTAGAGCAGACATGTGAAAACCATCTCTGGCAAACCAACATGGTCTGTCAACCATCTTTTCTTAGGGTGACAGATACTGTATTCTCCTGGACTGATATCAGAAGCTACTCCAATTGTTGAAGTCAATCATTTTTATCTATTTTGTGTCATCATCCAGGGTGAAGGCAGAATGCTGTTTAAGGCTAGGGACATACTTGCCTGGGACACATAATCTGAGAGTTTGGCTATGTCTCTCTTCATATAGTCCAGAAAAGTACATCTGAAATAATTCTCCCCAACATGTAATATGACAGAGTCATAACGGTAATTGTTTTTGAGTGACTTGAATGTGTGCGTGATTTGACAGGTCCTGGCAGCTGATTGTGATCTTCTCCTTGTCCAACCTGGTGAGGGGAGGACATCTGTGTGACCCAATGTGGAGTCAAAACCAAATGTCCTAGTCATGGGTGACTCCATAGTGCTGTAGAGATAGATACATCTCACAGAGTTTGCCACTTTTCTTGAACAAGCTTTCAATTCATATGAAACAAAACCCTCTAATTGTCTTCAAATGCAACGTAGATCAATGGATGGGTTACAGCAAATTCACTCCTGGGGTGACACCCATGTCCGTCCTGGATAGAGGGAGTCAGTATTAACTACCATTGACCCTTACTTCTGTGAACTTCACTTAACTAACCACTGACAATTGGGGCAACCCAGAATAAATATGGCTAGGCTTGTAAGGGCTCTAGGGCCATAAGCCTAGTAAACTTCTTTGACCCTATGAACCTGTAGTGGCAAAGTATACATTTCTTTACTGTCATACAATTATTAACATTGCTTCTTTTCTCCAAGCCTTCATTTCTGAACTACTCATGCATTTGTGCCTCCCATTTGTGAGCTCACCGGTAGACACAGGCTTTGACTGATTAACTCCCAAGACAGTGGTGTCTGTATCACACTTCATTCACCTCCCATCCATAATTCCCCTGCCACCCTCCAAAGCACCCATTATAATTTCTCTGATCTCCTCCAATGTTACACCCTCAAGACACACCCCTTAGAAATACACCACCACCGTAAAACCACTCAACACTCTTTTCTCACTGCCCTCATAGTTAATATTACAATACTACTGGAAGTATTAACTCCTACTTACAACTTCCTGTACAAACACAACATACATCCAGTCATTAAAATGTTACTCTTTCCACAACATACCCTGTTTTACATCATTCTTTCCTCTTCACCTCACTCACCCCTTACAACTAACAAAAAACACCTTCATAGAACATTTATATATCCAATCATCATATCAATATGTATTACCCCATCTTTCATAACTTCTTCCCACACAAACCACCACCACAACACCCCAGTAATCAGACCAAACCTACTCCCCTACTCATCACTGTCTGGATTACTGTTCTATATGATTACTAAGACTGGGAAACATTTTCTCTCTGCCTAAAAACACTGAAGGCCTCCCGCAGAATGTACTCCATAATATTTATAATCCTTGCTAAGAATCATTGAATCCAGCCCAGCCCAAACACTCTGTTTACTCAACATGAGAACTACCTTGTTCTTATACTGGCCTGTGTCCTCCTCAATGCACATAACATCAGAAAGCAGACAGAACACCTAAGTGCTTTTCTTTCCAAGCACAATCCAGACATTCTAGCAGTCACAGAATCCTGGGTAGGAAAAGACTCTCCCAACTTCCATCACTTTCTAATCTCCTACAAGTATGTCAATCATGCCAGACCAGCCAATCGATCAGCTGGAGACTGTTTAATTTTCTTACTTTGTAAGTCATTGAGGTAAACCATTAGTGATTGCTACAGTGTGTCAAACTCCCCCCACCCCCCCTTCCCTAAATAAATACAAGTCACTCATCACTAACATCCTTAATAACTGTCTCAAAAATAATAACATAATCATTCTAGATGACTTCAATCTTAATTATCTTGGCCTTCTTTCATTTGACATGGCTACATTCCTAACAGACCTAGGTCTCCTTCAACTCATAAAAGAACCAACAAGACCTAACTTCAGGTCCACAAAACACTCCACACACAATTTGATTTTTACAAACATATCAAGCTCCATCTGCAACATAATCTTACTGCCATCACCACTAAGTAACCTCTGCCCAATCTTCTTTACTATTGCCAACCATCCTATAAAACTGCCACCAACATTAAAGGCCTTCAGAATCCACAGTAGTGCAAATATAGACAAAATATGCAAGACAAATTCTTTCAACTTATCCATAGGCTTTATAAACGCACCAAACCTAAATTGCTATCCACTAAATTCAAACATATTTTAATTGAAAGGGATAAAGCATGGCAAAAATGGAAGCAGGCTGCCACAACTGAGAATTGCACCTCCTTTATAGTTTTACATAGCCTAGCCAAGAAGTCCATTAGCATGCACAAAAATCTCTAAACAAAGAAACAAATTGCCATCTTACATTCCCCCAAATACATTTGGAGAAGGTAACCTACTTACAGGAAAAAAACCTCCTCATGATACCATGTCTACAAACATCATCCAATGTGGTACAATAAAACTTTCTCCAGAAGAAAATTTCCTTATAGATTTTAGCAATCTCCCTTCAGTAAATTCCACACCTCTCAGAAATCATGCATTGCCCACCCCACTAGCATTTATCCACTTTTTCCACTTCAAATGCATACATCCCAAAGAAGTCTCTATTCTAATTGAAAATATTTCCACTAACACACTCTTGAGTTTTACCACATAACCCTCTGGTTCATTTATCATTGCACAGAACATCAATGTCTTCCTCTCACCCACATATATAATGTATATCTCACATAAAATATCATGTAACAGATTTGGAACACTGCTCTAATTAAACTCCTCCAAAAGCAAATCAACCCAAAATATACCTCTCACTTCTGTCCAATATCCATCCTCCTAGCTCTGGCAAATTGCTTGAAAAGATAGTCTACACCAAACTCTATCCTGCAGTACCATCTGCTGCCCTTCAAATAACACAGATTCTAGCCTGGACAAAGCAGTATGACAGAATGTTGGTGCATAACTGATGCAATCCTGCTAAACTCTGATAGTGGCCTCATTACAGGTACCCTATTTATAGACATGACAATGGCATTTGACCTTACTGGACACTCTCTTCTCCAAATAATTGAATTTGGTGTCAGTCCAGACTTCTCTCTATGGTTTAAAAACTTCCTTGTTGACAGATACTTCAGAGATTAAATTGGATCCTCCCAACCAGAATATGCCCCTAATACCAAGGGTGTACCCGAAAGACGCATTCTTGCCCCCCTTCTCTTTCTCCACATTCATTAACAAATGTCCTTGTGACCTTCCCCATCTCCCACTTATATAAGTATTCATCTACTCTATTGCTTTTGTTGTTTGTGAAATGTTTTGTATTTCACCTGGACTTAGCTGAAAATTGGTCAATATTGATCAGTGTACTACCCCAGTAAACAAGAATAAATAACTTATTAAAGCTGGCAGTACAGTATCTCAGGATTTTTCTTATTCCAAAGAACAGTGATTCTAGAGTTAATGCAAATAGTAAATAGAAGTACAGCACCCTTATCGGGTGGTATAGGATTCTGCATTGAAAAAAATACTGTAAAATATTAAGAGCAAATTTTGTAATCCAAATTTCAGTGCTGTGATAAAAATATATTCTTCAAATTTGTAGAACTCAACATATTTGGTTTAGCAATAGGCAGCCTACACTCAAAATACCATACTTTAATTTATATGTATATAAGAAGAACAATGTAAATGCATAGAAGTATAAGCATATTTTTTGCATAGGACAAACACACCTCTACCCTCCATCTCTGTACCTAAATGTAACAACTCCATGAGCTTACGACCACATTGACGAAGGTTTAATGATGTTCTACAATCTTAGAGTTGTTATGAATAACTTCCAAGGTTACAACGGTGAAGGTCTCCAATAACGTGGTGTAGAAAGACTTACCCACATAGCCATTTCTTTTAATCTCTAAAGTGTGCATTGCTTTTCTATGATACCTTAATTTCTGACTGGTATTTACAAATCTCAAACCACTGTGTTGGTGTTCAATGAAACACGAAAGGTGGAGATGTTGGTACAATGGTTAAGGTCTTTACCTTACAGGTATAAAGTAAGGGTTTGATTTTGACTTCTGGTTATTGGCTAGGCTTGTAACAGTCTACATGCTGACAGCCTAATATCTACCTATGAATAATAGCTAAAAAAATGTGAAATAAGTCCCCACAAATTGGAATTTGGTCTTTCTGTCAGTTGGTATGACCAGCGAGTTAGCCTGTACATGCAGGAGAATTGTGAGGGTACAGAATCCATAACAGGGATTACACAAGAGTTTGGTCTTAATGCAAAAAAATTAGTTTGTCCTTTTTTTAGGTTACATTGAAGTATTTTATTGTTTTGCTTTGTTTCTGTCTGAAGTGCACTGTTGCTTTGTCAAGGAAACTATTGTAGTACACATATTCTCCGTTGTGTTTCTTTTTTATTATTATTCTTTGACAGTTACATAGCAGATAGATTATTTAAATCAAGTGCAACTTTAAAAATGACTGTACTGTTATTTCATGTATGTTTGCAAAGGTGATATTCAATATTGTAATGTCCGCAATTTTAACCTTTAGTATGTTTTGAATGCAATCATTGTCATTTATTTGTTATCCTGTTAAGTTACTTCATTAACTAATATAACCAGAACAAATATCCAAATAATATAAGCAAAACTTTAACTAAGAGCTCTACTGTTTGTGAGAGTTTAGTAGATTTATTGAATGGGACTGTTAGTGCTGAATTCAAGCACCCTCCAGGTTAAATGCTTCATTTGTCACAGTCAATTAGATATCAGGATAGCATTCAGATTTGTCAGATTCATTTTTTTCTGACTATGGCATGCTGCACTAGTGATTGTAGCTGTTTTATACAACAATGTAAATGCATAGATCTACATCTGATGACAGTAGTGGAAGTTATGCAGTGTTTTTTTTTTTTTTTAAAGGATGTAAGAACTATTATTTCCCCCTGAAATGTTCCTTTCTCTAAGGTTCTGCAACTATAGAGTCAGTATATTTAATTAAATGAGCAGAAGCTGTCAATCTACCAGATAAGGAATTTAGGGGTATTACCCCTGCAAAACTGCTTGCTGTTTTGTTTGGCAATGAATGTTTATGGTACAGTGATATTAGGTGTTCGTTTTGATTGGATACAACTCTTGCATTCTTGGCATATTAGCATGAATCAGATTTTAATAGCAGCAAGAATCTACCTATGCAAGAATGGACTGTGTACAGAACTGATAATGTGAAAGAAATCAAGCACCAAAACTAAGAATGGACAAGTTCTTAGGTTGTACCTGTTTGAGTTTAGTGACATACTGTAATATACCAAAAAAGCTGCTTTACTGAACACCATGGCATAAGAAAGCAACATTTGGGAAACAGTCATGTGGAAATAATTATAAAATACTCAGAACCAAAGCTTCTCTAGTAATTGATACTCAGCAAGACATTTTCAAGTGCATATGTAGGGTTACTTAGAATGAATTTACTAATCATATTTACGGTTTAAATACCTTTTTTTCAGTTAATACAAAAATATTAACTGTCAGAAACATAGACTAGTGAAAGAAGAATACTAAGACTGAACTATTTGCATCTCATTTATTTTAAAAGATTAACAAGCATTATTAGATGCAGTGCTGAAGTACTTGTATTTAATACCTTTTTTTACTTACATCACATACTTGATATTGAAACGTGTTCAAGAATATTAAATGACTTTATTCTGGTTCATATTACACATGCATATTGCAATACAATTTAAAGATAACCTTGTCTGCTTTATGCAAGAAATTATTTTACCACTGTACTTCTTAATAGGTACATTTATGCAGACTGCAAATTTTTAAATAATGTTGATATTCATCAGTCTCTTCATCTATATCCACAATGATAAGCCTGAATCATATTAAATATCACAACTCCCTCAAAACACAGATAAATAAACCCTGCAAGCATCTTAATTAAACATAAGTTGTCTGCCTTATAAGCCACAATTAATATGTAATACATCACTCTTTCTAGCATAACCAATAATTAGATTACCTGATCTGCCTTCCTCCTCTTTAATTCCTCAACAAATTGAAAGAAAGCTGCACTGTACTTTCTCTTAATGGAAGAATGGAAATTGAATTTGCTGATATTGTTCTGAGACCTATTATATATCAAAATCCACATTTCATTTTCATAAAATGCAAATTAGACTCATCACTGCTGTTAGCTAACAAACTAATACAATATTCTTAGAATAATCATTGAAAAATGTACAATATTAAGATAGATTTTTTGCTAAACCCATTTTTATCAAAAATTAGCTAGATCAAACATCCATGTAGTAAATGCAGTATCAACATTTTTTAGTCACCAAAGATTACTTACGCCAGGATATGCACAGTTTTGGTGCTAATACAAGTAATATTGACTAATACATGTTCTTAGCATGCGTTGCATGATGCATTACTTGATTTTGTCTCTAGTGAGGATAGCATTCTATGTACTTCAGACTGAAAATGATGCCATCAAATAATTATGCACATGCATAACAAGGCAAAATGTTTACTAAATAGTTGAAGCCAGTATGTTAAAATCCTATACATTTGTATAGCACATTTCACAGTTCTGTAAAATCAGAATATACATTTTGCAAACTGCAAACTCTCATGTTTACCTATAGGGTTGAAATGATTATAACTATTATTATTATTATTATTATTATTATTCATTTCACAATGCATATGCCAACAATGTATTGTATGCATGACAGCACATGTTAAGAAGAATGCAAAGACCATCTATGAGGTATCTGATTTTTGGAAGGAAAAGTTACGTAAGGAAGGAGCAATGCGAGTAGATTCAAAGTTTTACTGAACTCTGCCAAAGACCATTTTTTTTATGAAATGGTCTCATAAATAAAGATGAAGCATGGCAGTCAGTGATATAATGCAGGCACTCACAGTTTTTTGTTTGTTCAAGTGATATCACTGAATGTGGTACAGATCTTAGGAAACAATAAAGGGATAGAAACTGAAAGGGAATCTTACTTGCATTGATGGAGTTACATAGAGCTTTGCTTCTCATGACATTGCTGAAGTTATCTGGATTCCAGAATAGAAGATGATACTCTGAACAATGCTAAGTAAAGAAAAAGTAGGACTGGGGGACTGCAAACAAACCACCACTGAGATTAAGTGGTTGCAAGGTAAGTCCAACAGCTAGGAAATGTTCTAGCAAGAAGAGTGTTCTAGCAGGGCAGAAAGACCCAACTTATCTTAAAAAAAATAATTCCTTACCATTTCTGCACTATGACAAGATTCTGTTGTGTTATAACCTGAAAATATGGCAATTACCCATAATATATGAGAATACTTTAATTAATAATGAAAGGCACGCATTTACATAAAGATCTGCACCTCTCACAGTAACCAGTAGATCATGCTCTTTTGTTTTGCTTCCATTTATCATAACGTATTCTCCAAATAATAAACTGGCTGTTCAAATTATTTAACTCAACAATTCAGTTATGAGTCCATTAAGAACAATTATCAAAGATATTTTTTTCATGTAAGGCCGTGGTTAACCATTGTGTAGACACATGATAGCAGACAGGAGGAATGGGAGAGGTCACCTAGGAAAACAACAAAAATGAAAATGTCTTTCATGTTAGGTTTAATTCTTCTCAATATACAATTACTTCCTTAGCTCAGAATGTTTGAGTGGTATTCCACCTTTAATAATTAATATTACTGTCAATTACTGTCAAATAAAATGTATAATTCACATTCTTTTTTATTATGGAAGAAAACTTGGAAGAGGTGTGTGTGCAGTTACATATGCAAAATAATAAATAAATAAATAAATACATCTACACATGCATACATAAATACATGTTTAATAATAGTAGATGCATTTTGGGCAGAGGAATTTGACATAGTCCTCTAGTAGATGTAAAGTCAAGATACCAACTAATGCCTAACAGTTTTCTTCACCCTGCAACTACCAAGGGGCATGTGTCATTAGATGGCTCAGTCAGCGAACGGCATCTGGAAGTGTTTCTGCTAATAATTTTCACATCTGACAGAACCATGAAAGAGAAGACACATTCATGTAGCCAAACTGGGCATATGCTGTGAAGGTACAGACTCACAAGAAAGCCTCTAGCAGTGGAGTTAATACTTATTAAACAAGACATCAGCATCACCAACCTCCTTTTTCCCATTTTTTAAATTGGATGGATTGTCACATCAACTGTTGCCTCCACTCTCAATTTAATGCTACTCCGTTGCCTTGTAAGACAGTCATGCCTGAGTGTCATATGTCTTCTCCTATGCAATCCATCTATCTCTTTGATAAGTGTCCTTATTTCCTTTTGTCTTCCTTCTGTCACTCCCAAATCTTCTTCACCAAATCATCTTCTACTTTCCTGCACTTGTCTAAACCACAGTAAGCTGTTCCCTTTGACCTTCTCTACAACTGGAGCTACTTTGGCTTGTGCTCTTACATCCTTTCTTCATCTGTCTCATAATTTGCATCCTATCTTCCATCTCAGGCACTTTATCTTCATCATCTCTAAATCCCTTAACCTCTGCCTTCACTACACAGGTTTCTGTATATTATAGCTCACTGGTCACACCAGTGCTTTGTACACCTTCCTTTTCAGCCTTTTTGGCTTTCTGTCACACACTACCCCTGACACTCTGTGTTAATTTGCTGTAGCCCCTCTGATTATAGCTTCTCCCTGTGTTCATGTGGGTTTTTGCTGGGTGCTCTGGTTTCCTCCCATGTTACAAAGACATGCCTCTGGAGCATTCCTCCTCGGGTGTCTGCTGAAAATTGGCTTGTTCCAAGTTGGACTTTCCTGGTTAAGAAATGTAAAATAAATACAATCTGCCTACTGCAAATATCAGCTTGGTTGTACTGCATCTTAGTTTGAATTTGATCTGCTCAACAGCTGTCTTACTTTCTAATACTATGCATATTCATATATCAGCAACCCTCTACAACACTGTCATGCAGTGTGGTAGGAATGTGATACCTCCTCATTGCTCACACTTGTGAATGTTCCTCTGTTCTTCCATAGCAGTACCAGAATGCTTGTTATCCAGTCATCTGGATATACCATTCTCTCCATACTATTGTAATTACTGCCAGAAGCCATTTCTCCCCTAACATAATCAACATTGTGATCATATCTGCAATGATCTCTTCTGAAGTTGCTGCTTTCCCTAATTTCATTTTCCTTAATGTCATTCTTGCTTCTTTTAGGGTGGGCCCTTATTCTTCTTTCATTAAAGGCTGCATCTGATGCAGTATAGTTTCTGTGGGTTTTCTTCATTGTGCAACTGCAGGAAGTACTCCTTCATCTGAAGCTGATGTGCTGTTGACTGCTGAGCAGGTCTGTCATTGACATTCCTTATGAATGGTGTCTGATAACCATCTTTTGTATTTCTCTACCTTTGCCTTGCAACTGGATATAGTTTTATTGTGTCGTCTCCTAAGTTACTTTCAGTGGCAGGCAGAACAAGGCATCTGATGTCTTGTTCTTTGCTATTAAGATTGTTGTCTTAGTCTCTTTGTTAGCTAACCTGTATTTCTATTTAATAATAAAACCACCAATGCAGAAAGAAGAAGAACAACCAGCCAGTGAATCCACCAGTAATTTATTTAAAAAAGACTGTAAAAACTTTTTGCTCGGCTCTAACGTCTCGGATCAACACACAAGCCTTCAAGGAGACTCTTTGAAGGCTTGTGTGTTGAGCCGAGACATTAGAGCTGAGCAAAAAGTTTTTACAGTCTTTTTTAAATAAATTATTGGTGGATTCACTGGCTGGTTGTTCTTCTTCTGCATTTCTGTTTAGCCTGCTCTAATTTTTCCATTTGTCACTTTTTCCTACACATTTTCTTTCTTTTGATAACTTTTTATACTTTTCCATTTTACCATCCGCTTTCGTTATCAACCTTATTTCTGTTCTATAATATTCAGACATGCTGACATGAGATGCTGCCATTCATCTTTGAATTCATCTATTTCCTCTTCTTCCTGTGATGCTAGACCCCTGAATATTTCCTTGAACTCATTTGCATTTGCTTCTGTCAACTTTTTCAACCTAGGCTTTGTTGACCTTACAGCATTCCATGACCACTGCTTGTAGCTAATTGTGGACACCATTGGTTTATGTTGTGTGACAAGTGTTTCACTGGGGATGACTTTACAATTTCTGATTCAACACTAATACCCTTTCCTTGTTAGGAGGAAGCCATTCTTGTATGTGATCTTGTGACTGTTCCTTGCTAAAGCTTGTGTTGACCACCAACTAGCCACTTGCCACATCAACATAGAGAATGACCCCTCTTCCTTATTCTTATTGTCACAGTTATGCAAACCCTAGGCAGAACTCATATTTTGTTTTGTCTTTCCTAATATGATTGTTCAGGTTTCATATTATCAAGACAAACTCATATGTCCTCTTTTATGAATTAGGTTCGTCAGTTGCTGACTGAGTTCACTCCTCCTCACTATGGCTGCCTCGCTGTGGGGCATAGCCTGAGATTATGAATGCTGCACTTTAACTACACTGGAGACTGATTGCAAAGAATTTTAGTCTAATGACATCCCTCACTTTCTTCAGAAAACTCTTTCTAAGCATAATTCCCACACCATTAATAGTCTGACATCTCCTAGAGTAGACAGCTCTGGATCCGAAGCCAGGTGGAGCTGCCATACAGTCCTTCCACCTTATCACCTGGCTAAACAGGATGTCGAGTCAACTCCATCATATCATGCACTTACAATCACTGCTCTTATAGTCAGTCTAGCAATCTGTAATGCAGGTTGATTGCTTTTACATCCAACTTTCTTTCATTAGACCTCCCTCAGGTTTCTTATGCTGGTTAATCCATCTGGTCAGTTGCTTAATGACCCAGGGCTGCTGCTGTGCTTTATGGCAGACACACACTGGCCTGTTGGGCACATATACCCCTCCCACCATTAGCATTCTGAGTAGGCTAAGTCCTCAACGCATTTATCACTTGAAAATGCTTATGCTCATTTTTAATATCATTAGTCAACATGACAAGTTCACCTAGAAGTGATCTGCCCACTATTGAGTGGTTAGCCTTAACATTGCACACAGTCTGTGATCCAAATTCTCCTATCTAGGGGATACAGTGAAACACAACTGATGCCTAAAGTAGTCAATCTACACAACCCTTGTCTGATAAACATCAGATATAATTTGTGTTGCTGCCCATCATTATGGCCAAGTGACACCTCCATGTGCTTCTGTAGTTACATCCTACTGACACCTCTAGGCATCAAATATTGCTTGTTCATATTTGCATTAATAATTCTAAAACCATGCTACATGCAAAGTATTGAAATATTTCATCTTAAAGTTTACACAATGGCAACACAGCTATATTGATATTTGAACTCTGTGTAGTGCAGGTAAAAAGATATTAATTGTTGTTTGTATAATATTTATCTGTATTTTCAGTATTTATCTGTGTTTTCAAAATGTCATGTTTTATTAAATATCTCAACAACCAGGAAGCACAGACAGAACTTGCTTAGCCTTATATGAAGGATCTCAGCTGGATAAACAAAATGCTGCTGACAGTATGTATGTAACTTGCGTGGGTGCTGAGATATGTAAGTTTTTTACAAAATATTACAAATATAATAATCACTGTGTTTACCATGATTTATAAAATTCTGTTTAAGAGCAAGCACCTAAAGTATACTACCACTGAAGAGTTTGAAATTTACACTTTTTCAGTAATCACTATAGTTTCTGAGATATGAACATTTGTTTGAAATATGACATAATTTTATTCTTTAAAAAAAATAAGCTCTGCCCACTGGCAGTTACAGTGCAAACTCACAGAGCTCCATTATAGAGAATGAATTAATTTTGGCTGAGTTTGAAATGCAAACATCCAACATGTTTTTGAGAGGTGGGAGGAATCCAACTGAGACAAGGGGAGAGCATGCAAACTCCATACATGCATTGGATGGAGGTCAAGGGTGAAACTGGTATTGTGTGCTTTGGAGACCTTAACCATTATACCAGGCTTGTATAGTTAACTTAAATAAACCAGAATTAAATTAATTAGAGAGAATAATACACTTAAAGCCAATGAAAACAACAACATGCAGGCAACTTCCATACAGCCAAACCTCACCCAAATGTGATTATTGTATTTCCTTCCATATCACTATTCCCACTCAGGGTGGTAATATGTTAAAGAAGACACAATCCCACCCTCTTGACTTAGAGATAACTAATGTGAAAACATAACAGGTTTTGAGGATGTAAGAGAAAGGTTCTCCATAGTCATGATTGTCCTTGCAAAATAATGTTAGAATACACAAGAAATCAATCACCTGCAGTTGCTTAAACATTGTCTCACAGGAAAATAAAATAAAAAAATGGTAAACAAATGGCAGGCACACTCAGTTTATTATATATATATATATATATATATATATATATATATATATATATATATAATATTTCAGAACTGAAGAAGTTAGAGATTACTCTAACAAAAGTGCTTAACGTATTGTGGTCTATAATAAAGTGAGCGTGCCTGCTGGTTGTTTTCCTTTTTTTATTTTATTTCCCAAGTTTGTTGGCCTTTGAGTGATTGTCTTTCAAGAACATTGTGATATGTAGGATTCATTGTGCTAGTGTTGGTAAACTGATATTTAAACATGTTCAAGCACTGAAACTGAGCAATTTAATTTCTAAATATTGGAGTTTAAAAACAGAGACATTTGTCTTAGTAGAAGTATAAGAATAATAAACTGTTTATGACTGTTATCTGACCAGCACATCTCTGGCTTTCTGAAGAATCTTTCATAACTAAAGGACAAGGTTTCCATGATTTATAATCCTTATAGTTTTTTGTGATTACTGGTTTGGACTACAGAAGTCATCCTCTGTTATATATCCTTATGATTAAGCACAGGTATCCCACATACACTTTGAAGTTGGATAAGATACTTGATATTTGATTTGTTTGTCTCACCTGCATTTATCTCCACAAACATTGAACTAACTGAAATACAGAGTGTTCAGAGGTATTTTTTTAAAAAGAAACACAAAGAATGTTAAAAATGTTAAATTCCCAAATGTATAAATACAAGTCCGGGAGCAGGAAGACTAAATATGCCTAAACCATTTTTGGATATAAGCAATGTTTTCCTGCTGTTGCCTCAGCTATTGTTATATATGTTTGATGACACTTAATACTTGGTACACACGGGAGGTATGAAAATTGTGCATCTCAGCTGCTCTGTCCTGCAACTAATTTTCTCCTACTTTTTAAGAGATTCCTAGATTATTTACAAGGGTTTATCCTAATCGCAAATTATGATTTGATTTATTTGCATTTCTACAAATGCACACTTTCACACATACATAAGAATATAAACACACATCCTGGTAACTGATGATATCAATATAGTTCTAACCCAACAACTGCAGGTGGGGGACTAGCTGCCTGCATAAACATAGGGAACCACAGTATACTTTCTTGCTTTGTGAGTCCACACCTCTATAAACTCACTACTGAAAGCTATCACCAAGTGGTGACTTGGAAACAAAAGCCCACACTTGAATACTCTGCATAGTGTTGCACCTCACATGAGGAATTCTGAGAGTTTGTCTACCTGCTCCATTATGCCCATCCTAGCCTCTGCCAGCATTGTCAAGCACTAGAGTTTGTAATAAAACTTGTTTCACCTGAGCCATAATAAAGACTTCATTCCTCTATGCCTACAGGGCTCTCAGGAGCCATGTAATATACCAAACATGAAACTGCACTCCCTGGAAGTACTTCTCACCTTGGAGGATCCTGTTGTCTGTGCAGTTACTGAGACATGGTTCAAGGCCACTGAGAGCACCCCGGCCATGCAAGGCAACAATGCCTTCCACACATTCAGACCTCAAAATGAGCATGAAGAAGCAAAGGTAGAGGTGTATCCATCTTCATTAAAACCAAATACACTTTGAGACTGATCAAACAGCATGACTCTTTCAAACTACTCCACATGCAATTAATTAATGGAAAAGTACCATACCACATCATTGCTAGCTATAGATCCCCCACCATGAACCAGGATAAGCACACCACCTACCTTGATACACTGCAATCCTTGGCATACAGCCCAACACCCTAGTCATGAGAGATTTCAACTATCCTTCCAAAGACTGGGGACATACATGAGCAAAAATACACTTGCCAAGAGGTTCTTGGACTTTGTTAACAAAAAATGCTCTGAAACAGATAGCCTGCACCCCCACTAGGGGCTCTAATATTCTGGAAAAATACTCACCAATATTGAGGGGGTCACTGAACTTCCCCATTTGTGATGCCTTCTCTGGTTAGGTCAGACCGCAAATCAGTCTCATTTGAAGTAACTACTGGAACTGATGCACCCACAGCAACAAAAATTGTAAAAAATTTTACCAAGGCTAAATACAGCCTTCTAAGCAAATGGTATAAAAAGCTTCATACCATCTGCAATTGCAGACATCAATGATCATTATGCAGAAGTGTATGCAAAAGCCCTGTACAAACACTTAAGCAACTGCATAAACTCTGCTGTACCTGACCGGATCAAAACCTCATCTTCCCATAAAAACAAGCCACCATGGTAAGCTTCAAGTATAAACAGATTATATAACAAGAGGGAGAAACTGTTGTCTGAAAACAAGAGGGATATCAATCTAAAGAGGAAGAGTTCCTTCCTAAGCCTAAACAAGAAAATCATAAATCTTGTAACGTTTTCTAAAGCAAATTACGAAACTAAAATTGCATTCCTAGCAAATGATAATCATAATGCATTCTTTAACTATGTCCAAAGTCCAAAAGGGAATGCCCAGCTATTTGCTGAACTGGTTGTAGATGGGATCACTCATACTACACTGGAAAATATCACTAGCTGACAGATTCAGTGCAAACTTCACCCCCCTATCCCCACCTACTATTTCCGAAAGCATACCTGACACCAGCCTCTGCCTAGTATCGCTAGAGAACAGGTAATCTCTGCACTCTCCAAGGCCAAAAACACGGCCTCAGTTGTAGCAGATAATATCCCAGGTTGTTTACTAAACAATCTAAAATGAGAACTAGTGGACCCCACTTTGCATTCTCTTTAATCATAGCTTGCGAACTGGCTATGTTCCTGCAGAATGGAGAACAGCAACAGTAATCCCCCTGCAGAAAGGGGGGCCATCAACTGACCCTGGGAACTACAAACACATAAATCTAACCAGCCTCATTTGCAAAGCCATGCAAAGAATTATCATAGACCTTATCAACAAGGACATACGTGACATCCAAATGCTGGACCTAGCCCAGTTTGGCTTTATTAAGGGTAGATTATGCTTATTAAACCTGGCAGACTTCTTAGAGAATGTCACCAAGGCCATGTTCAAAGATATGACAGTCCGCATAGCCTATCTCGCCTTTGCCAAGGCTTTTGATACAATTCACCACTCTGGTATCATTGAGAAAGTCTCCCAGATAAGGATTAACCCTTATATTACTAGATGGGTAGCTAATTGGCTCACCGACAGAACACACTCTGTCAAAATTGGTGCCTCCACCTCCACCAGTAGACTCGTAACCAGTGGAGTAACACAGGGGTCAGTGCTGGGCCCCTTACTGTTTGGCATTTATTTTTTAGAAGTTCAGGCCAAAGTAGACAGCCTTTGGCTCACCAAGTTTGCTGATGATTACAGACTGGGAGCAATCATTGAGACTTCCGTGATGTCAACATATTACAAGAAGGGTTAACACAAACAAATGACTGGTGCCAAAGCCATGGTATAAAACTAAATGCAAAAAAAAAAAAAAAAAGACATCAATATTCCCTTTGGCAAAAGGGAATTCCCTGCAAATTACAATACTGACAGCACTACCCCTTTTTTCCAACTCAGTGGTGTGAGACTTGGGAATACAAGTTGATAGCACTCTCAATTAGGACAGATAAAATGACCAAGCCATAAAAAACCTCATTCATTATTGAATGTACAGCTGGACCAAGTACATCTAGACATAAAATGAGAAATCAAGTGGGAGCAAGATGTAGTCCTTAGTTGTAGGATGATAGAAATCAGGTCCAACTTTTTAACTTTATCCCTCTCTCCCCTCTCAACCTGCCATCAAGAAATACCATGACATATAACACCCCCTAATGTCATTAGGGAACAGGTCCTCAATACGTTGTCTAAGGCTAAGAACACTCTATCGATGGACAGAGACAATTTCCTTTCAGCCCTTCTGGAATTGCTATTTATCCATAGCCTCAAAAGAGGCTACACATCTCATGAATAGAAAACAGCAGCAATAATTCCTTGACACAAAGTTGGGACACTTACAGACCCTGGAAACTACAGCCTCATAAGTCTCTCTAGTCTTATGTGCAAAGCCATGGAAAGAATTATCATGGAAATGGTCAATAATGATATAGGAAACTTCCAAACACTGGTTCCAAGACAATGTGGTTTTGGCAAGGGTAGGTAATGCCTACTCAACCTGGTGGACTTCTTTGAGAATATCACCAAAGGAATGGACAGGGCAGAGTGGTTCATACTGCATACCTTAACCTTCCAAGGCAATTGACATGATATCCCATTTAGATATTTTTGATAAACTTAAGAGATTAGGTGTAAACCCTTATGTGACCCAGTGGATAGCTAGATGGCTAATTACATAACCTAGGAAGTAAGATGTGGGGAGTCCAGCTCTACCAAAAGGCCAATCACAAGTTGAGTCCCTCAGGGATTGGACCTGGGACCATTCCTTTTTGCCATTAACTTCTCTGGAGTAAATGCTTATCTCAAGAGCCTTTATTTTACCTGATTTGCAGATGATTACAAATTAGGAGCGGTCATAGAATCTCCCACTCACACTATTGTTCTCCCGGAAAGGCAAATGCCAATAAAATGCACAATGGTATCATTTAGGAAGTTCTTCACCCCTGGTATATATGAACAAGACACCTCTAACAGTTGACCCAGTAGTCAGATATTTGGGGACAGACATTGACAGTAATCTAGCCTTTGACAATCACATGTCTATAGTAGTGAGGAAATCATTCTATGTTGTGCAACTTATAAACAAAGGTATGTCATCTAGGACCAAGGGGGTCATTGTTTCACTGTATTCAGCATTCATCAGACCTATTATTGAGTACCGTGGCTCCTTTGGTATGTACCTAGCCATCCACATCCAACAAATGGAATGTCCACTGATATTCTTCACTAAAAGAATGTTGTTGTATCTTTCGTCTTTTCCCAGTTAGGGGTCGCCACAGCGGAACTCTGGTCCACTAATAATTGGCAGTAGATTTTTACATACCAAGTTGCCAGCCCTGATGCACAACCTTCAACAAAGGTACGCCCATTCACGCATGTCTCCATACAGAAGACATTTTAGCTGAGAATTGAACAGGACAACGTCTTACTGTGAGGCGACAATGCTACAGCAGCACCACCACCGCAGTTGGGCATAAATAACATGAACTATGCAGACCGTCTCAAAGTCCTAAATCTGTATTTCTGCTCCTATAGCCTGTTGAAGGGATATATATGCCTGACATATAAGACATTATTAAACCACACCCTGATGGATCTCCTGCATATCCACAAAACAAACAGCAGAATTACCTGTTCAAATGACTTAAACCCTGCCTGTGATATAAATAAGAACAGCTGCAGAAACATGCTCTCCATCCATGTAAAGCAGAGTTCCTTCCTAACCCTATTTAAGTGTAATTTGGATGATTGGATAGGAAACAGATAATTCATCCAGTGTGTGGCACATATGTCTCTAATGGACACAGGCAGTCTGTAAATGTTTAGTCTTCCAGGCCTTTGCTTACACTTATCAAGGGTACCAGAACTTGTCAGAAATACAGCTTAAAAAGGCTCTAGTGGTTGTTATCCTAGCACACACCTATGAACCTATGAACCTGATATATCTGATCACTGGATCATATTAAAATCTTCCCGGCATGAGGCAAAAAATCTAGTTGCCTGATAAAATGCATGCCAATAAAAGGATTAAAATTTTATTTCATTCAAGCGCAACCATACTCATAAAAAAGTCAAGCTCCATTCTCACAATAAGAGATTGAGAAAGTCTTCAGGGATTGAGCCAAGCTGGATTGCACAACCTATAGAATGTGCAAAAGGTTGACAAAGACACCACATGGGGTGCCACAAGGCAAAAAAGAAAATGATAGTTTTTTTCTTAGAGATCTCTAACTGCTGACAGCCATAAAGATTATTTAGAGATTAAGCTGTCCAATGAGCAGTATGACCCCCATAACACTTTTCTGACATTTACTCCTTCTTATAATCAGAAAAAAACTCAAGCCAAGCCCACTGTTCATGGTCTCTGACAAAGATAAGACACAGGAAGTAGGGAAAATATGAACTAACATGATGGCGTTATTGTAGCTCACAACAAGCTGATCAAGATCAGAAGTACTCTGCTTGCAAATTATACATGCCAGGCATGAAATGAGTTTAGAAGGATATTGCATTATGCTAATGTATGCCATAAGAAATATTTTCTCAGAGTTTTTACTTGCATCATTGCAATTGTTTTGAGTTTATCAGGATCATGTCCAGAAGTCAAAATGTTATTTGGGTATATAAAAATTGTTACATCAATTCGACAATTAATTTGCCCAATATAAAGCCATTTTTGTCTTAGTCTGTTTAGTTGTCTAAAAAGATGAAAGTCATTGTCCTGTTTAGTAGTATCACAAGCCATAAGATCATCAATGATGTTAACCAAACCTTCGGACTATTCACTCATTTCAGTTATGAATCTATTGAACACTTGTAGAACTGATGAGGTTAAAAAAGGCAACCTTGCAAATGTGCATCAAACTAGAAGCCTACTGAACATGTAGTGCCTCAAAGCTGAAATAATCTAAAAAACATCTTCAGGCAAAACAGATGACAGTCCCATCTGAAGGAGGAGCAGACTGTGATTGTGAGTTGATTAAGTCCCTCTGCAGGGATTGCAGCCATTCATTTTATAAGTCATCTAAGTTGAGAGGACTTTTAATTATTTGCAGCCATCCACCAGTGACTTAAGGTTCCCATTCTTTAATGTGAGAATATCAGCACTGCTGACCTGCAATGAAAGGAACAGCAGGTTTTCATTGATGACACTGACAGGGCAGAGTGTTTTGTCATCCTGTTTGGGTGCTGTCCATCTAAAAATGAATAAAATAAAATAAATAAATAAAAGTAGAGCATTTGAAGAGTAAGGCCTGCAGCTAGACAGACATTATTTTACTGTATGTGGTGGCAATTTGTCTGCATGAAGGTCTGTCAGGTGAAGCGTTCAGCTGTGGTACTCAGCTGTTCCCATGTGCTGTCAGTTCTAACTGGTGGCACTTCTGCAGCAATTAGTTATCAGAGCAGTGTGTAAAGTGGTGAATTCACCCCATGTAATGTAAATACTCAAACTAAAATGTAATATATTTAAAAAGATGATATATTGAGAAGGCTACTCTCAGTGAACTAAATGAATCATGAGTTCACCATAATCAGGATCATGGGCAAACATACGAAGTATACAAATTAGCTTGGGGCACTTCCACTTATACGTCACATTGCTAATGGTGAATCCTGGGAGGATAAGATTTAAAAGATGACATAGGGAAAAAGCTACTTTCAGTGAACTAATTGAATCATGAGTTTACCATAATCAGGATCATGGGCAAATATATGAAGTATAAAAATTAGCTTGGTGCACTTCCACTTATACGTCACATTGTTAATGGTGAAACCTGGGAGGATAAGATTTTAATTAACTTTATCTCAGTAGCTGACAGGTCTTAACGCCACCCAGTGTTGTGAAAAAGTACATATGATCAACATTATCTGGTCCAATGATCATAACATTTAAACTTTTCTTTAAAACATGAAATCCTAAATCACATAACATGTAGAATTTGTATAAATGTAAAAGCTTACTAACACATTTTAAAATCCATTTAGGATTTTCATGGGATGCTTGATGTTATTATCCACCTCATTTTTCAAGTCAGAATGTGGAACATACATTATTGATGTCATTAAATGGACATGCAAAAAAAAATAGATATAAAAATAGACCTGCAGGATCAAAGACTTTTAAGATTCAAAAGGAGGAAGGTCCTTACTAAAGAGGTACACTTGAAGCGTGGCCACAAATTATGATAATTTACCTTTCTTATTTAAAAGAAGTAATTTTAGTAAATTGTTAATTGGTTTGAATAATTGACCACAGAGTAGTCTTCTTTGACATTGTTCCTTGCCTGGTCAAAATAGAGAATATGTCAGATGTGTTGGATATTGTCTTTGTTGGACTGTTTGGCAGGATGTCTTTATATTTCCAGCCTTACAAACATGTGACTTGAGATGCAATCTGCTTCTTTAACATGTAAGCTACAGTAATTTTTATATGTTGGTCAGAATCCATTTGCTTCCTTACTTTCTGTAACAAGCAATGAATTAAAATCACACTCTGTGCCTAGTGATGAGAAACAGACCTTACTTAAAAGACTTTTAGAGCTAGAAGGTCTTGTTCAGAAATATAAGTTATAGTGGCAGAGAATGAGTTTTCTTGCCTATATAAATTTGAATGTTATTCCCAGAGGCCTCTGAATTGTTAAAATGCTGACTTATAGGAATAAGTTCCCCGAATTGCTAAAAAATTGGTAAGAAATGAATCTACAACTTTCAATTAATTATATGAAGCTAATGAATGAGTTCTTTCTGCCCATCAAAATGGAGTTATCAGATATGATTAAATGACTTGAAGACAAATTACCAGCTTTTCTATGTTTACTTCTAGTTCTCATGAGTTCCAATGTATGTTAGAGAAACTGGAAACCTTCAACAATAGTTGGGAGGGTGGCCTAATGGTTAAGGTGTTTGCCTTACAAACACAAAGTGCAAGGTTTGAGCCTCACAGGAGATAATTGGATAGGCTCAAAATGGCTCACAAGGGCAGTTAGCCTAATGTTAATCTATGAATAAGTTAATTGCTGCTAAGAAATTTAAGTTTCTAATAGATATTCAAGACTTTAAACAAGGTAATGTTATCCAGTGGCCAACAGGGAATGAACATATTTCCTCTAAGTGAAATTCACTCCTACAATCATTCATCTAGTTCATCTAAGATAGGTGCAATTTCTGCAGACAATATGGCTACTAATACAGAACCAACTGACCAGTCAACACATGTGGGGAACAGTGCAGTTGATTTAGATGATTTTCTTTCAGCTGAAACATCAGTAACTGAAAAGCCATTCACTTCAAAGCTAGTGGGTGCTAGTTTTACTGCTGTTATTAACTCTGATGGGTCTAGTTCAATAAGCAGTCTCCATCTATTAATTCCTCTGAAAGGAATGAAACCACTGTTTTTTTAGGAAAGAGCAACTTTCAATTAAAGTTACCGATTGAATTATTAGCTCCTCAGAGAGAACATAGCTGAATGAGAGAAAGAAGCAGTAAAAGTATTCAAAGCAGAGAATGACTCATATGAACACAGATGATATCAGGACAGCAAACTCACATGCAGGTGAGAACTACTATGAGAAGTCAAACCAAGAACTGAACTTTTTTGAAAATAATGTTCTTAATTTGTCTAATGTTGTTTTGAATAAGTTTGAGTTGGATGTATTAGGCAAAGGTCTGTCATTTATACCATCTGTTGATGCTGATTTGAATGATACTCTTTCTTATCTCAGGCTATTTGTTAGGAACATGATCTTAAATTAACTTTTAAGATGAGTGTTTCCCATTTTGATAGTGAGCTAAGAAGAAAGAGTACATTTATTCCTAATGGTACACCTACCACCAAATATGTGTGAAAACAAAATATACAAGGTCTTTTTTGAGACTAAGACAAATAAATTTTATAACTTTAACCATCTTGAAAAGAAGGCTTTTATAGATTTGTGTAGTAGGAAAGATTAATTATTAAGTCTGAGGACAAGGGGGGGGGGCAAAGTTGTAGTGATGAATGTACATGATTATTATGAATGGATGTATAAATTGTTATTGGATGCTAATAGATTTAAAAGGATCTCTGTTGTTGAGCTGAATTATACCTTGTGCAATCTTTTTTATATGATTTATTGATGGATGGTTCAATTATGTTTGACTTATATAATTTTCTCTATACAGACAATCCTGTTATTCCATTCATATATGGGCTACCCTAGATACATAAGAGTTTAATAACCCCACCTATGAGACCTATTGTCTCTGGTGGAAAGTGAATTACTACACCATTGTCTAAGCATTTAGAAAAAGAACTTCACAGCTTGCTACACTATAGTGATAGTGTTATAAATCATACCAATAATTTTCTTAGTGGTTTAAATCAATGGCTTATTAAGAATAAAGACTGAGATATCAAACATTTTAATTTAGTTACATTGGATGTTAAATCCCTTTTCACAGTGAGTCTTAATGATTTAGGCATCCGATATGTGAGAGAGTTTTTATGTCAACATAGCCCCTTTTCCACAACAAAAATATCTGCTATCTGTACAATGTTGCATGTGATATTTAATAACAATATATTTATGTTTAATAATGAATATTTTCATCAGATGTTAGGGGTAGCAATGGGGACACCAGTGGCTAACAGCTATTACAAAACTCTGAAAACACAAACCAACTATGGAAAAACACACCAGGATAGCCGCTCTTAGAAAAACAACACCCGCTTTAATGCCAGTTTAATATGTTCTAGATGGGAAGAGCTGTTTGTATATGATTTTTTGGATGGCAAAGTGAGATCCCTGAATGAGAATTTGAAATTTTACAAATGTTTTGTTGATGATACCTTTTTGTTATGGACAGGTCATATTGAATCATTGAATATGTTTGTTAATTATTTACAACAGACTACAGACTTTTTAAAATTTGATTTTGCATATTCTAAGGAAAGGATACACTTCCTAGATATTAAGATAGAAATTATTAATGGTCATTTTGAAACCTCAATATATAAGAAAAAATTTCAAACTACTAGGTATGTATATCATACTAGTATGCATCCATGACACATTTATAATAGTGTTGTAAAGAAGTCAATTTTTAAGAGCTAGCTGGCTTAATACTCTGGATGATGGCTTCACTATAGAAGTGGATGCAATGATGAAATACTTTCATACTAGGGGTTACTCTGAAGAGATGCTTAGTTTTAATAGACAAACAGTAACATCTGAGAGACCTAATGTTGTGAAGCCTTTTTTGTTAGGTAATGACTTAATTTCTACCTCCAATAATAATTATGTTACTAGATTTGAGTCAATTGGGGTGCATTTTGAAATTTAACAGACATACTCCACAAATAAGAGCTATAATTACAAAAGATTTGGGGAATTCTAGAGTCCGATCAAGAAGTAAAGAAAATAGTAGGTCAATCTCCACACCTTATATAAAAAGGGAAAGGAATTGCATAGGTTCATAGGTAGGTACTAGGCTATCGTCCCTAGGGCTTATACAAGCTTAGCCATAACAATTCCCTGGTTATTGCTTCCCACAGTATTTACTTTCCTGGATGTGATCTCTGGGGTGAATTTCCTATCTCCCATCCAGTCATTAAGGTTCCTCTTGAAGAGGGCCATTGAGGCGCTCTGCCTGACATGTATGGGCAGCCTATTCCAGAGTATGGGGAGACTCTTGGTCAGGAACCTATCCCTCCAGCATGTTCTATTCATCATGATGACAAGGTTAAGATTCCCTGGAGCATGTAGCTCGGAGGGATTGGGATTTCATTAAGTGTAGCATGTCCAACAAATCTGACATGGACTTGTATGTTAGGTGGTGATTGCCTCTGAGTAGGCAATATGCGACAGAGTATAGCTGGAGTTTCTTTAGACAGTCAGCATAAGGCATCTGCTTTAGGCCTGTGAATCGTTTTGTGAGGTATTTCTGCAGCCTTTCTAGTTGTTACAGATGTCTTGTGAGGTACATACCAAATGGGGCATTGTATTCTATAATGGGTCTAATGAGGGATGAGTACAGAGAGACAATGACCTCCTTTTTTCTGGATGAAAATCCCTTAGTGATGAGGCAAATTTGAAGCAGTATTTATGTTATAAAGAATTATGTGAAGATCGGTGTATTTTATGTAATAAGAAAGCTACCCTTCCATGTTACAATTGCTTGTTTTGTAAGTATATAAACCTGAATATTTAGTTTATACATCTATTTTGAATAGAACCTTCTATTTTAATACTTTTTCAACTTGTATAACTGATAATGTGGTCTACCTTGCCAATTGTGAAAAATGTGCCCGCTTCTGTATAGGAAAGACTAATCAAAAATGAAAAGAACATATAGCCTCCCATGTTTCAGAAATCAGGAGAAAAGTAGAGACGAATGCTTTAGCAAAACATATTATACAGTTTGGAGAAGATCATGTCTTTAAATTTCGAGTCTTACAAAAAGTGGATTTGGGTAAACGTGGGGAGGATATAACTAATAAGACAGAACTTATAGAGTATAAGTGGATCAATTATTTCAGGGCAAATAGAATACCTGGTTTAAATATTAAAAATAGTATTAAACCACTCCTAAAAGAGAAACAAATGTGTGTTACCTGAATGTTTGCTATCTGAAAATGGTATATGTATATACTTATTATGTATTATCTATTTTTATTGCTTGTTGTTTTAAAGTTAAGTATTTATATCTATATATGGCAGGGAGGTTAGCCATGTGATTGATTATGTGAATCTGATAGGCTGGAATTAGTTTAAATATTGAATTTTTTTATTGTTTGTAACACTGATGAAGAGTCTCATTTGACCTGAAAGCTTATGTGTTGATATTGCTCAATTAACCATTTTTTACTTTTTTTGGACAGTTGGACCTTTGTCTTTTTTACCTAAAATAGTGAATGTGAACACCTTTTAAATAAGGTCTTAGATGTCCTTCTGGCCTTTATAACACATATATATTTGAAAATTGTCACTTATTACATGCAGAAATGGAAGGAGGTTTTGCATAAGGTATGACATGAATTATGACCTAAAACCAAAGAAAGGCACACACCAAAAAGTACCAAAAAAAATTCAAATGGGCAAACAGAAGTGACTGAAAAAACAAATTTACTAAACTATTACCTATCTTCTTTTGCTCAAAGAGCTATAGAACTTCATCAAATGCTTTAACTAACATAACACATATTTAAAACAACTTGATCCAATCAAAATCAATTGGTGAATTAATTCAATAGAATCTTAAAGTAACATATATAATTTAAAAATACGTAAAATTCCCTTGACGAATTATAAAAATATGTATACAAATATACTTCAAACCACATTAATGAGACAAATAAAAATTCTTAATCTAATCAAAAGTTCACGGTCATAAATTTGAGCACACTACTAAATGAAATAACATCATTAAGACTGGGAATAACACTGGAGTTAAGTTTAAACTGCCAAAAAATTTTCCCAGAAACTCCAACATGTTGTTGGCATCATCCCCAGTGGGGGTAAAAGACACAGGCCAGGATTCACTAATCCTCCGTGTAAGACTAACTAAGTCTTACACGGAAACTGCAGTCTAAAAGTTAGATGTTAGCCCATCATGCATATTCATGAGGGCGCGCTGACTCAACTCTAAGGCTAACATGGAGGGTGCACGAGTGCAGGGGGCATGTCAGACTGCCGAGCAGTCCAAATATCCATGCCCCTGCAAGTGTATAAACAGCAAATGTCAACAGAAATGAGCAAGTCCGCTCAAATGTCCACAAACCCAACACTACACTCCTCCACATTCTAAATCCCTGTACAAGTTAAAAATGTAAAGCTTACCTTTTTTTTATGATTCCCAACATAGCTGTCGTATTTGCGAGTGTATGCTCGGGTTTGCCCATTGCTTAGCTACAGTTAGCAGTGTAGACATCGAAGAGGATAATAAACTACTGATATGCAAATTAAGCCAAATAGCAATAGTGTAGTGGTAGAGCCCTCACACAAAGAGGAGGCATTCCCGGTTTGAGTCCCGCAAATCCCCTCCCTGTTTTCTGTAGAAAATGTGTGCATAAAAATAACTCCTGACATTTACCTTTTAAATCCCAGTAAAATGCATTGAAATGGCCTATGTGTTAGTGAATGATATTTTATATATATATATAAGAAGGTGGAATGGTCATGCATACTGATAAATGCATAAGTAACGTATCTTAAGCAATGTGAAGCACTGCTAAGCAAAGTCCACTAGTATTAAGCACAGTGAAGTATAATTGCTCATAGCTTAGCACTGCTTTAACTAGCACAATAGTTTTGCATGGTGCTTCGCATCTCGCCAACCAGCGCAAACAAAACATGTTTGCGCAGAGCTGCGTACTGCACTAACTAGCGCAACGTTGGGCAATGCAGAGCAACATAGAGCAATGTCGAGCAACGTTGGGCAAAGCTTAGCAAAGTCGGCTAAACACAGCCACACCTCCTATCCGGTCTGGCTAGTAGTAAAATGAAAAGCAATGACAGGCCTTGAACCCGGGAAACTGTTCACCATAATCACAGTATTAAAGCACTAAGCCATGACAGCTTTAAATATGTATGCATTTCCAACACACTCATATATGACAATGGAAGTTTACCCATTGCTAATCAGGTTTGCTCTTAGCTGAGATTTTTCAAAAACGGCCAATCACAAATAAGTGCAGGAAATGAGGCATATTTAAGCTCCATAGGCGGGAATAATTGTCATAACTGGTTGTAGCTCCCATCTGCAGACAGTATGGTCGGTGCAGGAGTGGGCTCTCATTTTCAAGCGCAACGGTGGGACATTGAGGAGTCAAAATATATGGTTTGGCTCTTCATCCATCATCATGATGCAAGACTCCTTCAGGGCCAGTTCCAGGGCACGGACTACAAAGTGGAAGCCTGGAACCATTTAGCACATGATCTCACCAGTGCCACAGGCGTCCCTCAGACTGGTGAGCAGGTCAGACACCACCATGCAGACCTGAAGAGACGCAAGGAGGACCGACTGAACCACTGGATACAAGAGGGCCGTGGAATGCCAAATGCCCCACTACTGAGTATGTAGCCATGGAATGAAGTATGTAAGAATTGCTATTGTAGTCTATATTATGGATGGGTATGTCTCAATATCCCTTCATTTACTTCACAGCTGCAGGTGTCCGTGCTGCGAATCAGCAAGCCTAGGCAGGTAGGCTGCTAAGGCTGCGCCACCAGGCAGGTTAGATATTATTCTGCATGTGTGGTCATATAAAAGAAGTGAGAGAGCCTGAAAAAGAGTGTTGTGACCCATTAATAAAGGTATAAAAAGTGTGGAATAACTTATCTGCATGTACTGCTATATAAAATAAGTGAGACAGCGTGAAAAGGTGTTGTAACCCATTAATAAAGGTATAAAAAGTGTGGAATAACTTCTCTGCATGTACTGCTATATAAAATAAGTGAGACAGCGTGAAAAGGTGTTGTAACCCATTAATAAAGGTATAAAAAGTATTGAATAAAAGACCTCTGCATGCACTGATATATTAAATAATTGAGAGAGCCACTAGAAAAGTGTGTAATGTAATTAATAAAGGTATAATTCCTGAAGTATGTCCGTGTCACTTTCTTCGATATGTTGTTGTACCCTTGCATAATAGAAATAGTACTGTTGTATTAAGTGCAGTCAACCCACACATGGGTAGGCCCATATAAAGTGGATGAAGGGGGTGCCAGTAGCTGTTAAGCATATATACAGTCCTCAACTGTCGGTTAATGGCCGGCATGTACAGGTTAATCTGGCACATGAGTAGCTTGTTATTGTGTTCCCCAGAAATGTCAGTATGCTGCTAGAAATGTAGGGGGCTGTTAACATATACCTGATAATGTCACCTGAACACATCCAGATATGTAGATACATAAATATAAATGAAAAATATAAATATGTAGCAGTAACATCTGCATCCAGGACAATTTGTATGTCAGATACAGGTCAGGTATATCAAGAACTAGCAAAACCCATTTCACAATTTAACGGACATTGCCTAGTGTAATAATACATGTAGGGGGTATTTAACTGCAGTCAGTAGGAATGTAGTGTAAACTATAAGTATAGATAAGTTGTTAATGGAGGTATCTTTTTACACCCTACTGTATGTGCATAAACAATGCAATTCCACACCTCAATGGGTATGTCTAATCTCATAACATTTGTTGGGACACATGTCCTATTGTTATATAAATATCTGCATTTACTTCTATGCATGTGCCCTGTTCACATACCACAATCTTGGTGGCCTGTTGCCACCAATCAATCCTGCATGCTGTTGGAATGTCCACTGTTGTTCTATATATGCATGTGTTATGCTTGCTGTTCAACTTTTGGAACCCTGGTGTGTTGGGTTAATGGGAATACTACTGTATGCTGTTACAACTAAACTGGAATGCTGTTGGCTATTACTAACCCATATTGCCATTATATCATCCTAAACATAGAACATATGGGAAGGCTGATCCCAGTGGACCCACCTGTCCCACCTCAGCTGGCGATGGCACCTGGCACCAGCAGTTCCGGTGCCCATCCCGGGACCTCCTCCTCCATTGGTTCTGTGCCACCTTTGGGTGGAAGCGCTGCAGGGGATGGGGCTCATCTCCCCCATGCAAGTGTGGGTGGAGGAGGGCCACTTATCACCCTCCGAATGGTCCGGGCTGTGGTGCATAGGGAGATCCAGCATTCAGTCGCTGATCCTCTATGCCTGCTCGAGGCAAGAGTGGCGCAACTCATGGGTGAGCCTGCCCCTCCTATGCAGCCCCCAACACAGCCATCCTCTGGGCTGTGAAGGTGCAGTGGTGACTGCCCATGGGTGGGGATCTCAGTTCCACTGTTGCCATCTGTGGGCTCATGGGCTTGCGAATTCCAAACACCCTTCCCCGTCAATGGTGTTCATCCACCCCATGTGTCATACTCCACCCCTGTATGCGTCTTGTTTGTCTTGTCTGTTTAACTCCCCAACCTACCTCCCAAAATATACCTACTTCCCCTACCCCACATTCCACTCTCATCAGAAAAAAAAAATGGGCAGTCTGCACCCAAAAAAAATTACGCCCCATACATAGATGCCCAATTCGCACACATGTCCGCTGGATACAAACAGAAATTTAATTGGCAGTACAGCATACTTTGTTGTCCTGACCCCTCTCTCAGGGGTGGAAGGTTTCAAATTTACATTCAAATTACTAGAATATGCACAGCTGTTGCTGTTAAAAAAATGGGCAGCTATGGACCTTCCCTAACCCGTCCTGCACATCCTGAGCTGTTTTCCCTACTGTCTTTCCCTCTTTGTGCCCCTTTTTCACCACTTTCCTATTTCCCCATTTTCTTTTCTTTCAAAGAAATGAGTGAGGGGGTTAGTGGGAGTAAGCACTTTTAAGCAGTAGTTAGCGGGTTTCCGCGAGTGTGCGCCTGTGTGGGCTTGTGTGCGCTTAGCTAAGCTTGTGTGAGCTTAGCTAAGCATCGCACAAACCCATGCAAACCCACTTACAACTGCTTAAAAGTGCCTTAGTCACTCTGTATGTCAGGGCCCTTGTTCTGCTCAGCAGCAAAATAAAATACCTCTGTCAGTCTTGAACCCTGGACCTTGTACACACTAGACTGCATGAAGTACCACTGAGCCATGGTAAACATACAACAAATTGGTGCTGAAACCAATATATCATGCATCATAATGAGTGAATGTAAAGGCCAGATAGGAACGCCATAACACAAATCCTGTTCTGTGGATCTTTACCAGCAGTTCTTGTGGAATTGCATTGCATGACAGTGAAAAGAGAACCAGCCAATCTAGCAGGAAAGAATGTTACAACAGCACTTTACACCCCCCACACAGTATTTCTGCTATCTCTGAAAAAACAAAAAAACAAAAAAAATCTTGCTTTTTTCCCACTTTTCTGAGATTTAAAAAAGTTCAGTTACAGGCTTGCTGTTCTTGAACTGTTTGTAAGTTTCTGTGAGGCCATGTGTTGCTTGGGATAAAGGGAAGTCTCTCTGTTGATCAGTGGCAGTGAAAAACATTGAGCAGCCTGCCTGCCCCTATGGGAGTGGTTACTGACTTGAAACTGTAGTTTTATTGGCCATTTTGGGTCAATTCCAAAACTCCTTCATCTTCCTCTCTTACAACCCTCTTTTGCGTGGTTTTGTACATTTTTGTGCATAGCGCAACAGCGGGCAGCGCCGACTAATTGGGTTTAAACTATTCCTGGCTCCACAAAGTCTGCTATTCCTGGCTCCACAAAGTCTGCTATTCACTTTCTCCCCTTAGAACTGCTCTATCTCTCAATTTAAACACCATATTCTCATTCTAAGGCCATTCACTGGTCCAATTAAGTAATCCTACAAGTTAGCACTGTTAAACCATAAGCACTACTTACTCTTATACTCTCTATGATTACCCTGTCCTCTATTGGTCCATCTTAAATTCAGTTTCCCTATATTACTCTAGCATGTCCAAAGGTCAGTCAATGGTTTCCTCTCCAGTCCAGCTGGAGAATCTGGGAATTTGAGGCAATGTTACAACTGTCTCATGTACATGGACAACCCTCTCCTCCACCAAACAGGTTCAAATATATGTGAGAGATGCAACTATTTAGCCAAACTGGAGGCTGAGCTCTCTCATCTCAAAACTGGTGTAACCAGTCAGGAGGAGAAGGTAACCTCACACAACACAATTCCAGTATCACATAGTCCCACCACATCAGTGAACCAAACACATAAATACACAAAAACATACTCGGAGGCTCTAAATAAAAATCTACCTAAGCAACAGAGACCTCCAAAGCAGACATCCAAGCAAACGCTACCTCAAAACAAAACACACACAGCACATAACCCACAAAGTCAGTGTGCCAAGCAGCCACAGCCCTTAAAGCTGAATAACACACCTGATACTCTTGTAATAGGTGACTCTATTTTCAGACACACTGACGTCCCGCTCACCAGGCTGAATAAAGAGAAGGTCACGGTGAGTTGCCTGTCGGGTGCTAGGATCTGCCACATAACGCAAGCAGTCAGGTCACTCCAAAGCAAATACAAATATGACTCAGTCATCGTGCATCCTGGTCTGAATGACCTGAGATGTACCTCTCTGGACTACATGAAAAGAGACATAGAGGAGCTCTCTGATCATGTAGCCCAGGCTGGTATGACCCTGACCTTGAGCAGCATCTTACCCTCACCTAGAATGATGCCACAGTACAAAGACAAAATGATCTATTTTAACAATTGGCTAAAATTTTGGTGTCATTCAAAGGGGATCCAATGTCTGTCAGCCTGGGATGACATGCTCGACAAGCCACGTTGCTTCGCTAGGGACGGCTTGCACCTGTCACCACTGGGCTTTCGGATATTGGCAAAGGCTCTTGCCACCCCATAGTGCCTTTTTAGGCAAGGCTCAAAAGTCAAACCCACCCCCATAGACAGCACAAGGAACAAGAAACTAAGGGTAATGCTGCTAAATGCCAGAAGTCTTAACCTCAAGATGCACGCATTCGAAGCTCTCCTCAGTATGGAGAATATCGATATCTGTGCAGTGACAGAAACCTGGTTCAAGGCTCCAGAGAGCACCCCAGCACTACCAGGCTATACCTCATATCATGCTTTTCAGCCCCGAAACCCGGACCGAACCACAAAAGGAGGGGGAGTTTCCATATTTATCAAGGATATCCACACCTCCAGGTTAGTGGCATTGCACGAAGTATCGGAGACCATCCATGTGCAACTAACAGTGGGCAAGACTGCTTTTCAGTTTATAGCATCCTACAGACCACCCTCTCAAAGTCAGGAATCCCACTCGGCTTTCCTGAAAACATTGGAGAACATGAAGATCTCTCCACACACCATTATATTGGGTGACTTCAACTACCCACACATTGACTGGGAGCACTACCCAAGCCCCAGCACCTTAGCCCAAACGTTCCTGGAAATTATAAACTCAAATGCTATGAAACAACTAGTCACCACTCCCACAAGAGGGGACAACATACTAGACCTGATCATTACCAATATGGGGACTCTATGCTCCACACCAGAAGTATATCCCTCATTGGTAAGATCAGACCATAAATTAATTTCACTGGATGTCCACATCCCGACCCCACCCCCAGCCCAGAAAACCACAGTGAAAAACTTCTCAAAAGTGAACTTCTCACTTCTCAAAACCAAAGTGGAATCATTCAAGGCTCCAGGACCATTGGAAACTATGGCCCAAACTGCAGAATCCTATATAAACGCATTCATCGGACATCTCCAGGAATGCATGGATCATGCTATCCCAAACAAAACCAAGACCCAATCATCCAAAGGCAGGCGTCCAGTCTGGTGGACCCCTGCCATAAATAAACTGTACAACAGAAGGAGGAAGCTACTACATGATAGAGCAAAATCCCTAATAGGGAAGGCATCTCTGATCAGTACTAGCAAAAAATTACGGTCCCTCATAAAATCCTCCAAGGCCAGCTTCGAGAGAAAAATTGCACAGGACACCAAAGACAATCATAAGGCTTTTTTCAGTTATGTTAGAAACCTGGGATGCAACTCCCAGACTTGTTCTGCGTTGATTATAAACAACAAAAAATACACTGAACCCACAGACATCGCCAATATCCTGGCAGACAGGTTCAGTGCAAACTTCTCCACCCCCCCCCAAAAGAGCAAGTATCTATCCCGGCAGAGGGCTGCCACCCAAACATCTCTGATGCTCAGGTGAAGGCTGCCCTCTCCAAAGCAAAAAACACTGCTTCCATGGGACCTGATGGTGTCCCAGGTTGCGTCCTACATGAACTCCAAGAGGAACTAATCCCTCAAATAAAACAGCTATACAATCTCAGCCTCACTAGAGGATATGTGCCCACAGAATGGCGTACAGCAACAGTGGTCCCACTCCACAAAGGTGGAGCCTCTACAGACCCTGGAAACTATCACCCCATAAGCCTGACTAGCTTAGTCTGCAAGGCTATGGAGAGGATCATCATGGAGCTCATAAACAAAGACATTGGGGAGCTACAGACACTAGATCCTACCAGTTCGGCTTTGTCAAGGGCAGATCCTGCCTTTTGAACCTGGTTGACTTCTTCGAAACAGTCACCAAAGCCATAGATGAAGGGAAGGTAGTCCACACAGCCTATCTGGACCTTGCAAAGGCATTTGACACAATACCCCACTCTGGCATCATAGATAAGCTATCCAGCTTAAATATAAACCCCTATGTCACAAGATGGGTCGCAAACTGGCTCAAAGACAGAACCCACAGAGTGAGAGTTGCTGGAGCCATGTCAGACTCGAAACCGGTCACAAGTGGCATCCCACAGGGTTCTGTCCTGGGACCACTCTTGTTCGGTATATACTTTTTTGAGGTACAGGCAAACGTGGGAGGACTATGGCTCACCAAGTTCGCAGACGACTGCAAACTGGGCGCCATAATCAACTCTCCAGCTGACACAGATATCCTTCAAAAAGGTCTCACAGAGACAGATAACTGGTACCAGCACCATGGTTTAAAGCTAAATGCCAAAAAATGTATAGTCATACCCTTTGGCAAAAACAATGTGCCCAAAAATTACCACATAGGCGGAAACCCATTAAGTACAGAGAAAGTTATTAGGGACCTGGGGACCCAAGTTGATAGCAATCTCTCCTTTGAAAACCACATTGCCAAAGTGGTTAGAAAGACCTTCTACATAGCCCACCTCATCACAAAGGGTTTCACATCTAGATCAAGAGAGGTAATCGTGCCCCTTTATTCATCCCTCATCAGGCCCATCATAGAATACAATGCCCCTTTTGGGATGTACCTTACCCGACACCTGCAGCAATTAGAAAGACCCCAAAAGTATCTCACCAAGAGGATCAAGGGTCTCAAACAGATGCCATATGCTGCTCGGTTAAAAAAACACCAGCTCTACTCAGTTGCATACCAACTATTTTGAGGCGATCTATGCCTGACATACAAAGCTATGTCAAATCCAGAATTAATGGACATGCTCCACCTCAGTAAATCTAAATCCCTTAGAGCCACACGCTCGAGGGACTTGAACCTCAGCACAGAAATAAGTAGAACTTGCTGGAGGGACAGGTTCATAACCCAGAGGCTCCCTTCGCTCTGGAATAGAATTCCAGTTCATGTGAGGCAGAGCACCTCACTGAATCTCTTCAAGAAGAATCTCAATAGGTGGATGGGGGATCGTAGGTTTGTCGAAGGGATTACTCCCATGTTACTATTAGACAGAGGCACAGTAAACTAAACCTTAAAAAGGGCACAGTATACTCAAATCAAGGGGTGGTGTAAGCCATACAGAATCGGGCTAGGCTTATAATTGCCGCAGAGCAGATAGCCTAGTATGAACCTATGAACCTATAGCAGGACAAACACTAGCATATCTGAGTAGGGTAGAGGCCATACTTCCCAACTGTGACAAATTCCCAAGCATGTCTCTGATTCCAAGACAGGTTTTAGATGTGTCCCTCTGAATCCCACTGAAAGCTATTGAATTTAGGCAGAAAGGTGATCAATCACACTTCATGAATAATGACAAAAAGTAAGAGTTAGACACCACTTGTACTTCAGGAAATGTGTATTAATACATATGCTCCGGTTCTCTCAAAGTCTCAACCTAATGTTTTTAATATTGAAAAGGTGTACCTCACTTCAACCTACTTTACCCTGAGTCTGTTCAAATATGTACTTGAGTGTTTGAGAGGCCTGGCAGAGGCAGAAACACACAGGCATATCAGCTATTCTGCTGTTACACACTGTACAAATAGCTTTGGAAGGAGTTCCAGAAGCATACCCTTATGTAGGAGTACAACACTGAAATACCAAGGGATGCAGCCATGTACTGGTGGCAACCAACTGTGACAATGCCATTGTTCCAGTGCTGAAAAGACCGGTGTGGTGCACAAAGACTAACAGGCTAATCTCGGGCTACCATCTGGATAGTTCCACAGTCAGGAGCTATGCAGACAGACTACTTGCCTTGGTAAACTAACAGGTAGACAGCAATCCTTTAAGTCCAGCAAGATAAAGTTCACACATTAATACATAATGCTTTCTGTCCTACTGCACCCCTACCCAAATGTACAATAAACCTGTGTGTTCAGGGTCTACCAAGGATGTAGGTAGGCATACTCAGTACAGAAATTTATACAGTTTTCTTGAGCAGCCTGTACTAATGTCAACAGTAAAAAAAGCACAAACTGTTCAAAAGTGAGTGAATAAATATTCACAGTATAGCAGTTCACAAACAGTTCATGTGCCAAATGAAAACATCTCAATAACTACTTTTGTATGGCAGTAAATTGTATAAGTAGAAAATAAACTACATACTCCCATGTATCTTGTGTTAGCATATGTAGGGGTGACTACAATTCTACACTGATGACTGTGTAGGGGAAGTGACAACATTCAGGTCAGAGTACAACAATTATATCACTGGCTACACCCCTAGCTTCAGATATAAGAACTATACCAACCTTCTGACTTACACAATGGTTTCAACAGCAAACAAGCATGGGCCCCACTTTGGAAAGCTGAAAGGGCTATGCCTACCTGACATAGCAATTTATAGCATTGGGTTGCTATGACAGTGAGTACTGCAATTACTACACAGCAGGCTGTATGCAATTACCAAATGGTGGGCACCAATTGGTGCAGAGGCCATCACATTCACATGTGCATATACCTATAAAAGCAGGCTGTACCTGCTGGCCACACATGCAATCATCCCATTGCAGACGCTGAGAGAGAGAGAGATACAGAGACAGATAGAGTGAGAGAGAGAGACTCACACCCCCACTCACACCAGTGGGAAAAAAATAATAATAAACTAATAAAAAAAAAAAATAAAACATAAAAAAAAAATCTAATTACATTCAGCCAAAGAGGCAGCTAAGTGAAAAATATGAACGCATACAAAGGAAAGGTATGTAACAGATATGTATTTACTGGCATGTAGTAGATGTATTTGAAGACCACTCTACATACTTTGAAACATCAATATGTGGCAGCAGTACGTATTTATGCACAGATACCCTGCATAACTACTGCCATGTACATATCAGTGTGTAGCTGTGTGCAGTGGGACATAACTGTGATATATGTAGCTCAGCATTAAATGTCAAACATCTGAACCATGTTATCTGTGTTCTGTACAGTAGTGTGGACAATGTCTGTTTGGGGGAGTAGCGCATACAGCTATATAACCATGGATGTGACAGAGTAACAAATGCATGATAGTCATATCAACATGTAGCTTAGCATTGGCAACAGCTGTACTAGGCTAGTATGGTAATTAAGCATTTGCAGCTATATATAAACCCTCTAATATTACTGTGTGCTCACATGTGACACCTGTTCATGTTGCAGCAAGGCACAACAGGTCAGCCGTGAGGTACATAGACTTACAACAGTGTGGTCCTTGTGTGTGTATGGCACACACATATGGAGAGATCTGTCTGTGTCAGATATATTAGCATCTGTACATGTGCATAGAGCAAGGGACATACTGCAACTGTTTGTGAAAGGTGGATATATATATATATATATATATATATATATATATATATATATATATATATATATATATATATATGTTTTTGAAGGTTGTTATGTGCATATTCCTATATAGGTTGTAGTGTGTGGCAAACCAGACAGCATACAGTGCTGGTATATGACACGTGGTGGTTGAACGCTGTGGGTATGATTCGTCAGGTTTGCAGTGTTGCAGCCAGTGAGGCCTGCTAAAGCTACATGGGCTGAGAACCCCTTCAATGCATTCCGCACAACACTGTGCAATATTATGACATAAATGTATACCTCACAACCTTCCCATACTCAATATTCCTACCATGAAAGGTGGACTGTATATGTGCCTATATGTATATCAATATGTACACCAATGGATGTTTATATGTATGTGTGTATATATACACATATATATATATATATATATATATATATATATATATATATATATATATATATATATATATATATAGAGAGAGAGAGAGAGTGAGTGAGAGAGAGAGACAGGGTCATATTTACTACAACAGATGCCTGGTGAGAAAGCCATGGACTCAAGCTCAATGTTGACACTGCATCAGCATCCCTCCTTGCAAAAACTCAGTACCCATTAACTACCACATAGGTGGTAGTCTACTTAACACTGAAGGTGTGATAAGAGACCATGGAACACAGGTGGGCAGTAGTCTCCCCTTTGATTGTCACAGTGCCGCACTAGTCATGTAACCTATCTATCTGGCACACGTAATCACAAAAGGTGTGTCATCCAGTGAAGTATAGGTCAGTGTTTCCCTCTACTCCACACACAGAAAACACATTATAGAGTACAATGCCCCATGTGGTATGTACCTCACAAGACATCTATAGTAACTGGAAAGGACACAGACATACCTCACAAAGAGTAATACTGGCCTCAAACAGATGCCCTATGCAGACCGTCCCACAAAACTACAGCTAGACTGTGTCGCATACCGTATACCCAGAGGTGACCTCTACCTAACAAGCAAAGCTATGTGAAACCCAGAGCTGTTGGACATGCTCCACATAATCAGATCACAATCCCTATGAGCTACATGCTCTAGGGACCTAAACCTTGTCACCTCAATAAACAGCACATGCTGAAGGGATAGATCCCTATCTCAGGGACATCCCATACCCTGGCACAAACCACCTATCAATAGCAAACTAAGCTCCTAATTAGCAATCGTCATATATAAACCTGATGATTGTGTATGAGATAGGAAATACACCCTTGGAATCACCTCTGTGGCTCTGCTTGACAGGGCCAAGTGAAATGAAATTACCTGTGTGTCAAAGGCCAGGGTAGTGTATGGCTAGACATCTATAGGTCCTAGTGCCAATAGCCTATAACCTACCTATGAACCGATACACACCCACATGTACCTGGTGCAATAATTGTGTTGTGAGGTTGACTGAGTGTGATGGTGAATGTGTTGGTGAATGTTTCCAAGTTCTGTATATGTGTGATAGCTAAGTGGGAAACTGTTTATATCACGGTATGTAGTGTCCTAGCTGTGATCCCAGCAAAAGATGTGTATGCTATTGCTAGACACAAAAAGCAGTATGCCAGATGGTCTGACGTAGTGTGTTGGTATCGAGTGGGGTGTCCCATTGTAGGCTACAGTAGTACATGTATGCTTATTGAGTGTTACTTCTGGTGAATCCAACCACTGAATGAACTGTAGTACTACCTGAAGCTGTATGCCTAAACAGCACAGTAAGGTGTATGTACACATGTCCTGGAACCACTGTTTTGTTTGCTCCTCGTAGTCCTCTAGATGACATACCTCAGGCATAAGGTCTTGTAACTACTGACACACAGTACTGTATGGTACACAGATAAAGGTCATGTATGTTGCCATACCTTTGTGTCTGGTATGTATGTCTGATGTGTGTGTATGCCTGTACCATGGCCTCGGTCATATGTGTGTTACAGGATATAGCTGCGTATCTAGCAATATGTATAGTGCAGTACAGCAGTATATCACCCATATTGACGAATGAGCACATATATTAGGCAGGGGTTTGCCATCAATGACTAGTGTGGCATGCTGGTAATACTGTGACTGGAATTTACATTCATTGCAATGGATTACATGTTACGTTATGCATTAGCATGATATATACCCCCTGTGGCTAGGTGGTGCATTGTGTCGCATACAGTGTGCCATATACTGTTGTATAGTCTTACATACTGGTTTATCTTTGTTGCTGTGCAGAACATGGTTTGATATATGGAGTGTGCCATGCACTGTCAGGCAGTTGTGGGTTGAGCACTGCTATGTGGTATTGAGAGTGTGTATCCTTTGACAGCCAATAGGTTGCTATATATGACAGTTAAATGATATCTGTACTTTAGAATATTAAGTGTGCCACTTGACTTGCTCACATATATTGATTCTATGTCTTCCAGGGTCATGGCCCACCATCATAATCCCTCATATAGCACAGCAGAGGATAAAGTAATAACAGACACCATGGTTCAGCACTACACAATGCTGTTCTCAAGAACCAGCCAGGACCAGCATGAGCTGACTGCACTGTGGCAAGATCTTGTCCATAGGGTAAATGACGTAGGACATATGAGCAGGTACACCATCACTGCAGTGATTTAATTAGACATGTCTGGCAGCATGTGTCTGATATCCGTAGACAACAGCTTGCCACAGGTGGTGGGGTAGCCATCCATCCCCCCCTCACCAGAGTGGAGGAGCTACTCCTGAGCCAAGGGGCTCCTGGCCAACAACAGCAAAAATAACAACTGACATGCGTCATCATGGAGACCGGAGCCACCCAGCAAGTTGACATGGAGCGTGCAGGTAACATGGCATAGCTGTACACTACTGTTACCTCTATTGGTAGATCATGCTTATGTGAGATGTGTAGTTACAAGATGTGGTGCCTAGTGTTGTGCAATAATGATATTTCGGAATATAATATGCAGGCCTGTGACTGTCAACAATCGTACTACTGTAAGATTGCAAACACACAGTAGCAATGCCACAGTTGTTGCCAGTGACAAACTGTCTCAAACCCTTGTAGGTCCCTCTGGTGTGACAGCAAGGCAGCAGACCCATGCTGGTGAGTGTGTTCTACATTTATTATTGCTAAATAAATGTGCATGTCAGAGGTGAGGTGTAGGCAATGTACACGTCACACACCAGCGCATAATGCATGCTGTGCATGTTTGCTGTGAGACTATGCATATCTCAGTAATGTGAGTAACTGACTCAAACACATGCAATACACAGAGCATCCCACGCAATTGTGGCAACACTGTAGTGGACGTTGGATAGGCACAGTCGATACACATGCACACAACACACACAACTGTGTCATACGCAGTACACGTTAACATGCTACACATGGCGTATTCAGACACACACTGTAAGGTCACACTTCAGTATCCCAAATGTCATCCACACAGCACACATAACATACCTGAGTGGTAGAGTCCTCTCATGTGGCTGTGCGACACTCTTCAACACATAACACATTCATGTTAGGCAATTCCCCCTACTGTGCACCTTACAAACCCATGTAACAATTGTCCATGAAATGGTGAATGTAGCCATGGTACTGCAGTTCAGGTACAGCCTTCTATGTGCCGGTCTGGCACACATTAGTAGCCTTGAGTGACCACATGATGCTGCATGATGATGTCACATTGTACTACACCACATCCAGTTAAAGTGGCCACAGTACTACACATATCATTAATTGCTATGCACCTCAATGTTGTGTGTGGGCAAACATATGCACCGATACACAATCTGCATAGCAATCACCACATGTCTTGTAATACTATTGAGTGTATAGGTCACATGACACACATTGTGTATGTGTGAAGTTTAATGTTGCAGTTGTGTGGTAGCATGCCATGTCATGCTTGGCACTAGCATGTCCACAATATGTCCTACACTCACCATAACCACTGTACAATGTCTATGTTGAGCAATGGCATTCCATCAGGTATACATGCACCACTCATCCTGTGTGTATACATAGCATGTATGTGCTAAACCTGTGTCCACAATTATCTGCTAAAGACACAGATGCTCTAATCAGAAATTGATATCTATGTGACACACTGATACGCATCCAGCCATGGTATGTATACCTATGAGTGATGGTGCATAGTACATTGCAGAGACATTAATACTTGCACAGCAATGTTGTGTCCATGTACACATTGTGTTCCAGGGAGAGGCCAATCACTGAACAATACACACATGCATCAAAGCCATGTATACTGTTATTAGCAAGGGCTCTCTACACTCACACTGCAAGCTGTTGAGCAACACACATCCTGCATGCTGTCACGTTTGATATAAATGTTTGTCTTGTGATACTGTACCCCACCATCACATGCTATTGAGTATGTTCTGGATTGCTGGTGGTGTGTGTGTGTGTGTGTGTGTGTGTGTGTGTGTGTGTGTGTGTGTGTGTGTGTTCATGTGTGCATGTGTGCATGTGTGCATGTGTTCATGTGTTCATGTGTGTATGTGTTCATGTGTGCATGTGTGCATGTGTGCATGTGTGCATGTGATCATGTGTTCATGTGTGCATGTGTGCATGTGTTCATGTGTGCATGTAGGCATGCGTGCATGTGTGCAAGTGTGCATGTGTTCATGTGTTCATGTGTTCATGTGTGCATGTGTTCATGTGTTCATGTGCTGATGTGTTCATGTGTGCATGTGTTCATGTGTTCATGTGTGCATGTGTGCATGTGTGCATGCATTCATGTGTTCATATGTGCGTGTGTGCATGTGTGCAGACATCATGTACAGGTCGTAAAGTGTGTGTCCTGTCTCCCTCTCACAGGTGCTGATTTTGGCTGGTTCACTGCAGCAGGGAAACTGATGTCACTGAGCATGATAGTGATGATGATGATAGGTGTGTTGAGGCACAGGCATGTTTGCCAGGGTCTGTCATTGATCCAACAATCGCCAGTACACAAGTGTACACCCCATCCATGCACACAGTCATACTGCCATTACATCCATCACCAATGCCCTTAACTGAGGGACAGTGTACAGCCGGCATTGGCCAGGACAGTGTGGTATCTATGGCACATGCATCCCAACACAGCAGCCATACCCAGATGTCTGGAAGGGTGCCACATAGGCAGATGTCCAGAGGTTCTCGTCTGAGCACTGCTGGCCATCATGCCACTGGCAGATGTGCCACAGGTCTTATAACCTCGCGCATGTTCCAGGCTGTCATGGTGGAAGAGGCAAATATGGAATGGTACACCAGACAGGGACTAAGGGCACAGACGGCACATAACACCATGTTAAATGACAGTATCCGTGACCTAGCAGATGCCATCCATACTTCCACTGAGGTCATGGATAGACGTTGGGGTGAGACATTAGATGTCCTCGGCAATGTCATGTCCATGTGTCAGAACAGTGCGGGACGGGTGAGACGTCGACATGGACGTATGCTAAAAACATCAGCAGCAGGCAGTCGCCGCGGATGTCCCACAAGTCACTGCCGCTCTTGTAGTGCCAGTACCAGCCCCAGCAATGTTGGGTCTGGGCTGTCCATAGACCGTCCTAGAAGACCACATGCACGTGGCTCTGGACAGTCCCAGCAGGGACCTGGGTCCAGTGTACATCCATCTACCTATAGGGATAGTACCCAGTCAGGCTTAGTACTTGATAGTGTCAGTAGCACCCCTGCCAGGCACAGTTACAGTATCCGTGGCCAGAGATGGTGATCTGTAAAGACTGGCAGGTACAGTCTGTGGCTGTCCCACAAATACCCGTATATGGTAGACACATGGTGGAACTGTGTGCATGCAGATACACACACACACACAAAAACAACACACCTAGGGCTACCACATACACGCACACATTACATCAACATTGGCCCACAGCAGTACTCTTGGCCTCACACACACACACACACACACACACACACACACACACACACACACACACACACACACACACACACACATACATGTCGATTGTATGGCTCACTGTAGGCCTCTGGCAAACCAACTACACACCCTGTGCATATGATGAATCCTGTGCCACCTCCTGTCATCTGTGACATCGATGCAGGAACAGGCTACCATGGTGCTGATGCACAGGGTGACTTAATAGCAGTATAGCAATGTTAGCATGTTGTCAGCAGTAGAGTGTAATGATATGCTTGAAGGTGTGGCTGAGCAGGCATGATGCATGTAAGCTATGATTGTCAATGTAGTAATGTTTACACCAGGGTTAGTTCCAATAGTGTATTGTCCACCCACATGCCACTTGGCTGATGTGTGTAGTATTGGCAGCATGTGTTAGAGAGTGGACAGTATGTGTGGGATGTGTGTGGCACAGATTTGCAGGTGTACATTTCTGAACATGGTGGAGGTGCACTGTCTGCATGTACGTGCCTAGTGTACACATGGGCAGGGTGACATGCCCTGTATTATACAGTAACACTCCATAGTCTCGATTGTTGGGCAGTATGCATTGTACTACACACCTTTCGGAACTTGACTTCACGTGTGTATGACATGGTTACACACTGTGCTGTGGGTGATAGTGTAAATATCTTTCATTGATTTGCATTCTGGTAGTATACACAACTTCAACAGCCTGACCATAACCAATCGTTAGATGATGTCTTGACAACTGACACACAGATGTAGGACACAGTAAAATTTGGACACTTCAGGTACTATACTATGCCAGTAACCAGAGGTATTCACCTGCACACATTACTGAGACCACTCCTGTTTGGCGTATAGCTCTCTTAGGCACAAGCAATCAATGTAGGGATATGTCCGTCCACATGTGGTTATGCATACTGTGGCCTATACAGCATTCTCCAGATGACACACGTATCCTCCACAAGGGTATCACACAGACAGATCCCTGTTGTCAAACCCATGCTGTAAAGCTGTAAGACAAACAAAGCATAGTCATCCTCCTTTACGGAACATAGTATCCCCACAGTACCACATATGTAGTAGCTACCAACATGAAGAACAGGTACCGATGTGTACATGCAACCAAGTGGTACGTCATCTCTCCTTTGATAATCACATTTCCAAAGGTATGTTTAAATCCCTTGGTGGATCACATAAGCAATAAGGGGTCTGCATGCATATCCACAAAGGTTATTGTACACCTATAATGAATAGCCATCAGTGATAGACCCTGCTGTGTTTGAACAGGTCTGACATCTACCTCGGCCATAAACACTCACTCACACAATTCTAAAGAAACCGTAATGAATGTGTGTGACACAGTTGACCTAGGCCAGGGATCACTGCAGTGGCTGGCCTTGTCATAAGCATACAGATGTGACCTAGAGTCCGGTAAGCTGCAGCACACTCTTGAATAGATGACAGATGTGTTCTTGGAGAAAGCAGGGTTCCCACTCATGCAATAATTGAGGTCACATGTACGTAAATGTATTTGCCACACAGCTACCTCACATGTGCAATGCACATACTGGTGTCATACTGATATGTCATGCAGTAGTAAAAGCAAAACCCACAACCCATTGACCAACAGACTCTCACACACAGAGCACACACACACACTCATCAAGTGCAGGATTCAAACCCCTACATAACTGCTTTATGTCATTACAGGAGTACACATTTACACAGTGCACTGTACACATTACTGTAAGCTCTCTTTCCACAGGTATATTTGTAGGGTGGAGACATCATCAGATCTGACAATGATTAGTATACCACTTTTAAGGTGTTTGACTACTTTCCAAAAAGGTTGCTCCTCTCCAAGGAGTTACACACAAGCAGACACACACACACAGTTGTTATGTGCAGGATTCAAACCCCTACCTAACTGCTTTATGTCACTATAGGAGTTTGCATTTACACGACGTGCTATACACATTACTGTGGGTTTGCTTTCCACAGGTATATTTGTAGGGTGGTGACATGATCAGACCTGACAAAGATTAGTATACCACTTTTAAGGTGTTTGACTACTCTCCAAAAAGGTTGCTCCTCTCCAAGAAGATCACACACAAACCAACACAGAAACAGTTGTCAAGTGCAGGATTCAAATCCCTACCTAACTGCTTTATGTCACTGCCGGAGTACACATTTACACAGCACGCTATACACATTACTGTGCGTGTTCTTTCCAGAGGTATATTTGTAGGGTGGTGACATCATCAGACCTGACAAAGATTACTATACCACTTTTAAGGTGTTTGACTACTCTCCAAAAAAGTTGCTCCTCCCCAAGGAGATCACACACAAACAGACACACATGTATCAAGTGCAGGATTCAAACCTCTACCTAATTGCTTTATGTTACTACAGGAGTAGACATTTACATGACACACTATACACATTACTGTGAGTTATCTTTTCCACAGGTATATTTGTAGGATGGTGACATCATCAGACTAGACAAAGTGGGTTACATTAGGTGACAATGGGTGGGCTACATAGAAGGAATGTCTGAACACTTTGGCCATGTGATCATCAAAGGAGAGTTCACTATCTAACTGTGTCCCCAGGGCCTTCATTACTTTCTCCATACATACTGGTGTACCACCTATGTGGAAATTTGTTTGCACTTTGTTTTAGCAAAACGGGATGACTATGCATTCTTTGTCATTCTTGTTGGGACATTGTTTTGACACCAGGTATCTGTGTCTGTAAGCCCCTTATGGAGGATGTGTGTGTCAGTCATAGAGCTGATTATGGACCACATTTAGCAGTCATCTGCATACCTGTTCAGCCATACTCCTCCAGTGCTTGCCTGTACCTCTGAACAGTGTCCATTGAACAGGCGGGGTCCCAGGAACAAGACCTGTGGGATGCCATTTGTGACTGTCTTACAGTCGTACATAGCACCCACAATTCTAAACATGTGTGTTTGATCTGAAAGACACTAGGCCACACATCCTGTGACATAGCTGTTGATGTTCAGGCTGGTAAGTGTGTCCATGATGACAGAGTGTGGAATGGTGGGTAAAGTCCTTAGTGAGGTCCAGGTGGGCTGTGTGTACTACTTTCACCTCCATTTATGTCCTTGGTGACTGTTTGAAGTAAGTCAACTATGTTTAGGAGGCAGGATCTGCCTTTAGCAAGGCGAGCTTGTGTAGTGTCCAGTGTCTGGAGGTCCCCATTGTCTCTGTTTATGGGTTCCATGACAATTTGATCAATAGCTTTGTAGACCAGGCTGAGTAGGCATATAGGGCAATGGTTTCCAGGTTCTGTTGTGACAGCCCCTTTGTGGAGCTGGATGACTGTTAGTATATGCCATTCTATGTGTACATACCCTGTGGAACGATTGAGTCTGGGCAGTGAATGTGGGTGAGGGTGTAGTTCCTCTTGGGTGTAGTGTAAGACACATCCTGGGACACCATCCATTCCCATTGATGCTGTGTTCCTGGCTTTGGAGAGGGCTGTCCTTACCTGCATGTCCATGACATCTGGGACTCTGCATCCTTCTGTGATGGACACAGGCCCTTTTGGGGGTGATGAGGGGAGGGTTACACTGAACCCAGGATGTGGCCAATGTAAGTTGGTTCAGTGTATTCCTTGCCATTTGTCAGTAGCTGACAGCATATTTGGAAGTTGACACCTACATGTCTGATAAAGCTACATCAGGCTTTGTAGTTGTTATTCTTGCAGTCCTTGGCAATTTGTCTTTTGACAGTGTCCTTGAATTATTTCATGAGCGATCATTGCTTCTTCCTAATAATGATCAGTGATGCCTTTCCTTTAGTGAAGTTTGCTCTATCGGGCATTAGTTTCCACCTTCTGTTGTCTGCTTATTTATGGCAAACGACCACCAGATTGTTTTCTTATTTTTGGAGGAGTGCATCCTGGTTTTATTTGTGATGTCTCAATCCATGCATCCCTGTAGATGCTCATAGGATGCACTTGTAACTGATTTGGCATATTGTATACCATTCTCCTATAGCAAGAGGTCTTTGGAACCTTTCACTTTTGTCTTGGGATGTGTGCAGTTTGCTTTTGGAAATGTCTTCATGGTGGTTTCATTGGCTGGGTGGGGGTGTGTGATGTTGATGTCCAGTGTGATTACTTTATGATCTGATATTACCAGCGAGGGTTTTATCTCTGTTGTGGAACAATGGTACCCCATGTTGGTGATGATCATGTCCAGTATGATGTCACCTCTAGTGGCCATGGTGACCAGCTGTTCCAGGGTGTTAGAGCTTTTAAACTCTAGGAATGATTGGGCAATGGACGTTGTACACAAGTGATTATCCCACTTAGTGTTTGGGTAGTTGTAATCACCTCATATATTGTTGTTTGATAGGACCTTGATATTTTCCACTGTTCTCAGGAATACTGTGTGAGGTTCCTGTGGCAAGGTAGGTGATCTATAGCAGGCTACAATCTTAGTTGCACTTACATGGTCTCCAAGGCCTCATGCTGTGCCACTAACCTGGAGGTGGGGGTATCCATAAGGTAAATGTGTACACCCCTTCCTTTTGTATTTCACTTATGGTTTTGGGTCCAAAGGTCAGAGGGATTGTGAGTGTTTTACATGGAGCATGTCCAACAGCTCTGCATTTGACATAGCTTTGTAGGTTAGGCAGTGAACACATCTGAGTAGGCGATATGCAAGGGAGTACTGATGGAGCATTTTGTGATAGTCTGTGTATGGCATGTATTTCAGGCCGCTAATGCTCTTTGTGAGGTATTGCTGCATGCTTTGCAGTTGTTGTAGTTGGCTTGTGAGGTACATAGCAAAAGTGGTGTTGTACTCTATTATAGTTCTAGTGAGTGATGAGTAGTGGGGAACAATGTCCTCTTCTATTCTGCATGAGACACATTTTGTGATGGGGTGTGCCATATTGCAGGGTTTCCTGACTATTGTGGGGATGTGATTATCACTGTTGTGTCCAGTGTCCACCTGTGACCCAAGGTCTCTTGTCACACATTCAGTGTTGAGTATACTACCACCTATGTTGTCATTCTTGGCTACAGAGTCTTTAACAAAGGGGATGACAATGCACCTTTCGGCATTGAGCTAGAGCCCATGGCTTTGACAACAGACATCTGTCTCAGTGAGGCCCTTTTGTAGGATGTCCACATCTTTAGTGTTTACAATTATGGCTCCTAGTTTCCAGTCCTCTGGAAACTTCAGTAACCACAGACCTTCCAAGTTGAAGTTTACTTCAGGGAAGTAGATACTAAACAGGACAAGACACAGGACTGGACCTTGTGGTACTGCACTCATCACTGGTCCAAAGTCATACTTGGAGTCTGCTACTTTCACAGTGTGTGTTCTGTCAGTAAGCCTGTTGCCAGTACATCTTGTGACATAGCAATTTATACCTAGTTTAGTGAGTTTATCTATATTTCCAGAGTGTGCGGTGGTGTTGTAACCCGTGGCAGGATCAACATAGGCTGTGTGAATCACCTTACCCTTGTCAACAGTTCTGTTGACTGCTTCAATGTCATCTATCAGGTTTAGTTGACATGATCTGCATTTTACAAACCCAACATGGTTCCGCTCCAGGGTTTTGGGATTACAAATGTTATTTTTATATGTTGTATGATGATAAATTCCATGGCCTTGAAGAGCGTGCACGTCAGGCTAATGAGACGATAGTTGCTGGGGTCCGTGGTGTCTCCACCCTTGTGTAGTGGGATGACTGTCACTGTGCACCATTCAACAGGCACAAAGCATGAGGTGAGGCTATGACTGCACATGGTACGTCAGTGTGGTGCCTGTTTGTTCTGTGGTTTGTGTGGAACACAGCCTGTGAAGTTATCTGGTCCCATGGCTGCTGTGATACTGGCTTTGGAGAGTTATTTTTACCTGTGCAGCCATGATGACAGCAACTTTGCAGTCTTCCATTATAGAGATGTGCTCTCTCATGGGTGAGAGGGGGGTGCAATTAACACTGATCCTATCTGCAAGGATGTTGGCAATATCAATTGGGTCTGTATATTTAGTGCCATTGAGCTGTAACTCAGAGCAGATCTGAGTGTAGCCATGACATGGACCTGTCTGCTGGGCAGAGATCTCCTGAGTAGACAGTATGCAACAGAGTACAGATTGGATTACATTCAAGTCTTGTTGCATGGGGCTACTGTTTGAGGCCAGTAATCCTCTTGTTAGGGTACTTCAGTGGTCTTTCTGGCTGCTGAACATGCCTAGTCAGATTCATCGCAAGTGTGTTGTGGTACTCTCTGATGGGTCTGATGACTGATGAGTACTGGGAACCTCCTTTGACCTACATGCACAGACCTTGGCAGTTTGTGTGAACACATAGCATGATTTTCTGACAACTTTGTGAATGTGTTTCTGGTAGTAGAGATGTCTATATACATTTGTCCATAGATCCCTTATTATCACCTCCATATTTGGCATAAGTGTGTGAGCATGCCCAGTATGACCTTTCAGTATGTTGTTGCCTGACATTTGCTTCATTTTTTAAGTGTGTGAGCATGCCCAGTATGAACTTTTTGTGTGATGCTGAATGAAATCCACTACATTTGTTGAAGTGTGTGAGCATGCCCAGTATAGACATTTATACTATATGTGTATAGAAAATCAAGTTGTATTTTTACAGCAGGCCTCACCTTTGTGTCATTGATCAACAGGGATCATGCTGTGCCTGCAGGGCTTCCATGAGACACTTTGCATATACTTATCAACATTTCTACATACAGGGGAGGAAGCTTATTCTTTGTACATTTCTACCCAGGGGCACACTTAATTGTTACTGTGATGAGGGGTTCAACTGACACTTATACACATTTGCTATGCCTGTACTGCTATGTACGGTACACCATTTCAGTCTGTACTGTTGCCTATCATACTGGCTTGAGGCATACCACTGTACTACACTTCCTAGTGTCCAATGCCACATATATTAGATTGCAACTTCATAGCCTACACAACCCACATCACACCGCCTGGACTGATATTCTCTGTCTGCATAGGCCTGTGGGGGAGGTTACCCATGTGCATCTTTAGGGGTATGTTCCAGCATTTCTTTGTGTTTGCATTACTGTACAATTGTCCTGTTGTGTCTGTGTTACTGAAATGCTATCATGGCTTAGTGGTTCAGTACTGTGACTATAGTGCACTCTATCGTGGGTTCAAGCTCTGTCACTGCTTCTTATTTTCATGCTGGGCAGACCAGACTGCTTAAGGAACAGTAAAGCTAATATGAGCATGTTTACCTGTCTTTTCTCAACTTTGCACGACTTTGCCCGACCTTGCCCAACATTGCTCAACATTGCACAACATTGGGCTAGTTGGCACAGGCAATTTTGTTTACATATTTTAAATATTGGTAAATGCTGCTTAACACTGCTTTATATTGCTTAAAACATGTCAATCATGCCTCCGGTGGTGCTGCAGGGCTGCCTGTGTTGGATGTACATACTACACTCCCTATTCATGTTTGAAAACAGGTAGTGTCAAGTTAGGCATCCCTTTTATTTTATTTGCGAGTCAGAGAGAGGTATCATTTCCAGGGTTCCTACTGAGCCAGTGTATGTGCTATGTGTTGCCTCTTTGCCAAGGCCAAGGCATACTGGGCACACCTCCTTCTGCCCACTGGGGCAGGCTCAGGTTGTTCCTCCTCCAAGTCACGCTGTGCCTGAGCAGGCCTTGGCAATAGTGGGGGGCTGTTTGGCCCTGCCCCATGCTGTTCCTGCTGCAGCTGTTTTCGCAGAATCATATTGTGGAGCATGGCACATACCATGACAATTTGGGTACATGTAGTTGGTGAGTACTGCAAGGCTCTACCAGATGTGTCCAGGCACTGGAACCGTGACATGAGCATCCCAAACACACGCTCAATTACATTTCATGTTTGTTCGTGAGCCTCATTTTGGAGTTCTTGTTCAGGTGTGTGTGCATTTCTGATGGGTGTCATCAGCCACGGCTCAAGTGTATATCCAGCATCCCCCACTAGGTGACTGTCAGGGATGTCCCTATTGACAAATGTCTGGTACAGCTGCATCAGATGCCAGATATGGGAGTCGTGGTAGCTTCCAGGGCAGCCAGCACACACATTCAGTATTATGCCCTGGGCATCACACACAACCTGGCAGTTGATGGAGTGGAAGCCCTTGTGGTTAATGTAAGCCCTACCCCGCTCAGCAGCTGGTGCTTTGACGTGTATGTGCATGCAGTCAATTGCACCCACTACCTCAGGGTATTCCGCTATTTGCTGGAAGAGACACATATTGCTGGCCAATACCTCATGGGATCGGGGAAATATACATGATCACTGACATGTGCTGACATGGCATTCAGGAACTGGTGCAGTACCTTGGATGCTGATGCCTGTGAAATCCCCATAATATCACCAGTTGGTCTCTGGAAGGTACCTGTTGCTAGTATTCTTAGACCAACACATACCTTGGTTTCCACTGGGATGGGTTCCCCTCTGTTGGTTCTGTGTGTGAGGCTTGGCCTGCACAGCTCAAAAATTTGCTGCAGGAGCTCTCTGTCCACTCTATAGTGCTCCACTATTTCCAGCTCATGTAGCCCCTGGTAGATTACCCTGGGTCTGTACACTCTTCTCCATCTCCTCACTGTGGGTTGCTCAGCAACATTCACAATGGCACCACTCTCAGCATCTTGCACATGTTGCCTTATAATAGCAATGGCAGCCCCTAACATCTTTTTTGTCTCAGTTAAGCTTTTTAAGTTTTCAATTCTCTTTGTATACTGCAGTGTTGCAGTGTTTCTGGGTAAAACATGGAGGAATGTTGTTTGCAGAGTTTTAAGTGCTGTTCTGTGCTGGGCTAGTGTACTGCCTGTGTAATTGGCTGATTCTGATTGATTTCACCTGGCAACTCTGCTAGTTCTCCTTGGTTAACTTCCTACTACTACTTTTCCTTCCTTTTCCCTTTCTGTTTCCACAGGGGGCAGCGCTGTGCAAACAAGCGCAAACATGCACCCACAAGCGCACACGCACACACACAGCCTTACACAGGCTTAGGCAGGTGCACATCCACGTACACAGGCTTAGACAGTCTTACACAGGCTTACACGGGCACACACACGGACACACAGCCTTAGACGGTCTTACACAGGCTTACACGGGTGCACAAAGGCTTACACGGGTTTACAGGCACCCACACGTGTGCGCACAGTGTAAGCATCTTTGCAAGAAACTTTGGTGGTAGTCACAGCATACGCCTTCGGTTTCTGGCTTTCAGTTCAGACAACTAGAGACACACCTCTTCCAGTCTTCAGTAACTCACAGCAAACACATGCCACTCTGCTCCAATGGGCTTACAGTCTTTGATACATACCCCCCTCATGATGTCACCTATCTTCTACTCTGTTTCTCCCCTAATCCTACTCTTTCACTCTAGGGACATGGTTCACATGGCAGGGAAAATTGGGATTCATTATCCTCATACTCATTTGCATAGGATTGCCTACTAATGCTTGGTTACATCTCTCACACTGTGCTTCCCCCCTTAGCAACCACTACTCAGTAGCCATGTTGTCTTCAGCCTGTCATTCACTTGCATGGCAGATGGATATTTCTATTAAAATGCCTATTTTTCACTCTTAGCAACGGAAGAAAAAAACAAAACTGTTGAAAAACAAACATGCATTCAGGAGTCAGGCTGCCAAACTTGTTTAATGCAAATTTATTGCCACACAAAAAGCGTTTTCGCTTCTGTCCTTGCAGAAGCTTCCTCAGAATGCAAAAAAGAGCGCCAACTCTTCAAATTTAAAAACAATGATAGTGACACACACTGATGTCACTTCCTCTCATCAATATTAAAAATATATACAAAAAATATATACAAAAAATATATATATTTCCTAACCCTATAAGAGCCTAATACAAACAACCAGCTATAAATCTAAACAACATACAAAGTATAAAAAACACTTTTAAAAACCTCGTATTGTAGAGTGTTCCTTTCGTAAAACTGTTATTGACAGATTGAATACAAAGAAGTAATAGTTACTTAAACCTTGCAATAACATAATTTGTGCATAGGATTAACTAGTATTAGACCAATGAGTTAATCCAAATAATCTAATACCTATTCGCTTGTAAAGGAATAGCAGGAAAAATTATATTTTACACTATAAAAACATAAATTACCTCAGGTAACTCCTATATTTCAGCACAGATGAGATGTTGCAATTCTCATTTAAACCGGGAACTGTGAAGGCGTCCAACAGGATCTGCCATTCAAGTTCCCGAGTTTCTAAAATTAATGATTGTGGACCACCTCTAATATCCATTTGAATATGGTCAATAGCCATAAAGTGAAAACTGTGTCCTGTGTTACTCAATATATGTTTAGATAAGGCATTCTCACTTTTTTTATTTTTTACAGCATAAATGTGTTGGTATATACGGTCGCGAAACCTGCGATCCGTTTTCCCAACATAATAGGCAGGACAACAGTCACACAAAGCTACATATACTATAGATCTTGTGTTACAATTCACTTTGTGATTGATGAAGTATTTCTTATTCCTAATGGAAAATGAATTCCCTATCCGAAGGTATTTACACCAATTACAACAACCACAAGGATATGTGCCTTTTTGTCTAGAGAAAAAATCAGCAACCTTATTCCTCTGAAGGAGTTCCTTAAGATTACTTCCTCTTTTGTAAACAATAGAGGGGAACATCCCTAATCTCTCTTTTAGACCTGAACAAGTAATGAAATACCAATTTTTACGGACAATGGAACAAAGGTTCTCTGAATTTTTATTATAAGTTGTAATAAAACTAGTCGAAAAATTAGTGTCATTAATAGTTGCAACAGGTTCGGTATCTGATGGAAGAGAATCACTGACAACCACTTCAACCCTACCCTAACTTGAGTTAGTCAAGGATATAGACAACAACAGGTTTTGGTCTTCTATCTTCAGGAAACCAACTTATTGCAATTCCTTTTTGCATTTTTCAAGTTGCCACCCATGGAAACAAAAACGGTCCATTGTCAAGGGACAACTGGTTAGGGCTGCCCGAATGTGCAGCACAGCCGAGGCCTTTGAAAACGAGTGTTTCCTTTTGAAAGACTTGTTTTTGAACCATGGGTACCCTGAAGATATGATGGATGTCTTGACAGCTGAAGTGTCCTGTAAGAGGACTGACAGTATATACCAACCACTGCTCTCTTATAATGAACAGACTTCATCATCCTTCAGTGATGATAGGGTTGAAGCAGTCATTCTTACTCTTTGGCAGGGGAGTTGGCTATTCTTCTCCAAAAGCTGACCCAACTCCTCACTTCTCCTTCATCCCAATGTTCTCCTACAGAAACTACTAATGGATTTAACTGCTATACCTTGTCTATTTTCTCAGACAACTTACACAATCATGGTCAAAATCCCATCACAGATTTGCACAGAGACTCTCGTTCTACTGAGACGACTGTTAGTGACTCCAGCAAAATAAACCATCCTGTGATCACTGAACAAGGTAATTTTGAACACTGGTTATGCTCTTTTGAGACATTTGAACTTTCTAATAAAAACACTGCTTTTAAGGCTACTTTACAAACACAACACCTTTGAACAAAAGTTAAAGAAAATGAATGCTCTTCAATTGGAAAATGCTTATCTTATAGTTTCATAGTTTCATAGTTTAGTACTAGGCTATCTGCCCTGGGGCATTTATAAGCCTAGCCATAGTGATGTGGCTTTCGCCACCCCATGTAATGGTACAAAAGTGTACAGAATAGATATAGAATACTATGCCTCTGTCTAGTAGTGACACAGTGAAGACCCCCCCTTACATAATAGAATTAGTTTACTGTTCCTCTGTCTAGTAGTGACACAGAGATGACCCCTGGGGTAAACCTATGATCTCCCGTCCACTCGTCAAGATTTCTCTTGAAGAGAGTCAGTGAGGGGCTCTGCCTAACATGAACTGGGATTCTGTTCCAGAGTATGGGAAGCCTCTGAGTTATGAATCTGTCCCTCCAGCATGTCCTACTCATATTTGTGCTGAGGTTTAAATCTTTAGCTCTTGTGGTTCTGATGGATTTGGATTTCTTGAGGTGGAGCATGTCCATCAATTCCTGATTGGACATGGCCTTGTACGTCAGGCACAGATCACCTCTGAGTAGGCAGTATGATACTGAATAGAGCTGGAGTTTCTTTAGTCTGGCAGCATATGACATATGTTGGAGACCCTCGATCCTCTTGCCGAGGTACTTTTGGGGTCTCTCTAGCTGTTGCAAGTGCCGGGTGAGGTACATACCAAATGGGGCATTGTACTCAATCATGGGCCTGATAAGGGAGGAGTATAGGAGTACAATGACCTCCTTTGATCTGGATGTGAATCCCTTCATGATAAGGTGGGCAAGGTAGAAAGTCTTTCTAACCACTTTGGCAACGTGGGTGTCAAATGAGAGGTCACTATCGACTTGGGTCCCCAGGTCTCTGATTACTTTTTCCGTGGGTTAGTGTCTATGTGATAATTTGTGGGTACTTTGTTTTTCCCAAAGGGAATGACTATACATTTTTTGGCATTTAGTTTAAGGCCATAACTCCGGCACCAGTTGTCCGTTTCAGTGAGGCCTTTCTGTAGGATGTATGTGTCAGCTGGTGTATCGACTATGGCGCCGAGTTTGCAGTCATCTGCAAACTTTGTCAGCCACAACCCTCCCATGTTTGCTTTCACATCTGAGAAATAAATGCCGAACAAGAGGGGTCCCAGGACAGAGCCCTGTGGGACACCACTTGTGACTGGCTTTGAGTCTGACATGGCTCCAGCGATTTTGACTTCATGGGTTCTATCCTTTAGCCAGTTTGCAACCCATCTTGTGACATATGGATTTACATTTAAGCTGTTGAGCTTGTCTATGATGCCAGAGTGGGGTATTGTGTCGAAAGCTTTAGCCAAGTCCAGGTAGGATGTATGGACTGCTTTGCCCTCGTCAATGGCTCTAGTGACTGTTTCGAAAAAGTCAACCAGGTTCAAAAGGCAGGATCTGCCCTTTAAAAACCCAAACTGGGTGGGATCAAGTGTCTGTAAGTCCCCAATGTCTCTGTTTATGAGTTCCATAATGATTCTTTCCATAGCTTTGCAGACCAGGCTGGTTAAGCTTATGGGGAGGTAGTTACCAGGGTCTGTAGAGGTGCCTCCTTTGTCGAGTGGGACTACTGTTGCTGTATGCCAGTGTTCAGGTACATATCCTGTAGTAAGGCTAAGGTTAAATAGCAGTTTTATGTGCGGGTTTAGCTCCTCTTGGAGTTCACGTAGCACGCAACCCGGGATACCGTCAGGTCCCATTGATGCTGTGTTTTTAGCTTTGCTGAGGGCGGTTCTCACCTGGACATCTGAGATGACAGGGAGGTTACATTCAAATCTATTTGAATGCATATGGAGCTTCATTGTTCCCTAGGGTCTCTGACTGTGGAAATATCTAAATGGCCTTATTTTTAAATCTGTTCTTTTTAGAATAACTTTTTAATGTATTTACTTATAAGTCTGGTTCCAAAGAAGAGGGTCAATGATTTTCATCCAATACACCACTTTTCTTATCCCCAGGGCTCATCAGTTAATAATTTTATTACCAAGGAGGATAATAAGGTACACAACTCTGCACTTGATGAAGCAGCTTGAATCATTAAGAAGTTTTCAACTCCATGGTTGGTAAAACTAGATATCTAGTCCTGCTGTCTTTTACCCATTAGGCCAAAGTACTGGCACCTGCTTGGCATTGGTTTTGCAGGGGAGTTCTACTTTCATAAAGTGATGCTGATCGGATGTGCCATGGCATGTTTCTCATTTGAGAAGTTTAGAACTACTCTTCATTGGTATTGGCAATGAGACACCTAAACATTTCTCATTCACAGAGACATTGGTTGTTGTTGTTTTTTATACAGTATGTCACAAATCATTGTTTAGCTAATGATTCCATGAGTTCTTTGATGATTCATATAGCAGCTTTAAGCTGGTTATCAAGGTGTTTTAGGTTAGATGGTTATGTAAAGCATCGTTAAGTCAACAGGATTATGAAGGAGTACAGAAATGTTAAAGAATTTAGGAAGCAGATGACCAATATCATTGTCACTATAGCATTTAATCATTTATAGACTGCATTGCCTAGTTCCAGACTACTACTCCTATGGTTTATGGGATACTCTGCTTTCATGGATGTACGCCAGGCCTTTTTGAGTCAGTGAATTCCTGCAGTCTATACACTGAGTTGACATCATTCTGACTCCAGAATCTCTCACATTATGGTTGACTAGGCCTAAAACAGATTAACAGAGCTTTGGCCAGCAAGTAGTTGTAATACAGATGGGCTGCTGGTTCACTTGCAAGGGTCATTGTGCCATCATATTACAGAGGTTGGATAGAAACACTTTGCACCATAACTTGATATTCTATTTTTCTTCAGGCCAAGGGTCATCTTCTCAGGACTTTATTGTCATGCTAAAAAAGAACAACAGGCAGTTTAGGATTACCATCCTCAGTGTACAGCACCCACTCATTTAGCAGCAACAAGGCTTCTGACTTAGCACAATCTGGTCAGTCAGCAGTAGTTTTATAAAGGACTAGGAAATGGGTTTCAGCTTTTTTTTTCTTTCTTTCTGTCTTTCTTTCTTATACATCAGATAACGTATAAATTCTGCTTACTAAGTTTGGTTATCAAGTTCAGTCATGCTCAAGGAATATTTTCTATTCACACATGTCAGATACTCATAGAGTGTTGGTCATTATTTTATTTCCAGAGCAGATGCCAGAGACTTTACCTGACCAGATGGATGTGACCATAAGCTTAATCCGGCAGATTGCCTGATGTTTTAAAGGGGTTTTCTAGGACTATCCTGATTCCAGCTCAGTTTTGTTATGAATAGACTGTTTTTTTTTCATTTTTTATTAAAAATTGCTTGTAATGACATATCATCAAATCATGTAAAGATATTTGACAAAAGTACAATGAGACAGTAAGAAATCCATCAATGTCACTATGAATAGCCTGTTTGCTCAGGAACTCTTCCCAAATTACGCAATGATCCATTTAGAGGGGAATGACAGTGATACAGATCCTAAGCATATTCTGTTAGCAAGAATGATTGTTGACTTAGTGGGCCTTACTCACTAAAACCCATGAACATTTCTTTATTGGTCAATGATTATTCCCATGATACATAGCTCTAGAGTTAACAAGGAGATTTATTAACAATAGGGTAGCCAGCATAACTAGACATTTGCCTTTTTGTGTCACAGAGCACTCTTATTTAGCAGATGTTGACCCCTCTATTTATTACTCTGAGCTGGGATTTGACCTGTTTAATTTACAATTGTCTTGTAATGATGCACAACAGTTTGTGACATACAAACGGAATTGTAAATATAACTGACAATGTCAGTGAATTTTAAGATTTTCTGAATTACTTGATTAAGCTTTATGTTGGTAATACTTTTAGTGCTTTAAAAGTGGTAAATTAAATTGTTACTTGAATATTCCTTGCTAAGCCTAGGTGAGGGGAAATGCAATAGCTAGCAAAGGAGAAACAGCCTGCCCTCTCAGGATAGTGGACAGTAGTAGTGTGGCCGTTCCCCCTGACTGTCATTCCTTCTTTTTGTGGACATCAAAGGCAATACACAATTGTGTGCTGGGCTTATTGAAAATGGGACCACCTATAATTAGCCAGAAGATATAGCAAACCTCCTGGCTGATAAATTCAGCTCCATCTTTACTCTTCTCTCTCTCCCTCAATCTTCCCTCAGGAAATACCATCAAATATAACTCTCCATACTACCTATAGGGAACAGGTCCTTAATGCTCTCTGTAAGACCAACAACACTGCATCAATGGAACAGACAATATACCAGGATGCATTCTAAATAGCATGAAACATGACCTATCATGGCCTCTGAAATTAGTATTTAACTGTAACCTTTAAACAGGCTTTGTGCCTAGTTATCCCTCTGCACAAAGGTGGGTCATCTACAGACTCTGGAAACTACAGACCCATAAGTCTAAATAGTCTTATATGCAAAGTCATGGAAATAATTATCAAGGAAATGATCAATAGAGATATAGTAAACCTCCAGGCACTAGCCCCAACCCAGTTTGGTTTCATCAAGGGCAGATTATGCCTACTCAACCTGGTGGACTGCTTTGAGAAGGTAAGCAAAGCAATGGATGAGGAGAAAATAGTTCACACTACCCACTTTGACCTGGCCAAGGCTTTTGACACAATATCCCACTCGGGCATTGTTGACAAACTCTAAAAGTTAGGTACAAACATGTTTCTCACCAAGTCAATAGCCAGCTCACAGACAGGACCCAAGAAGTTAGAAATGGGGAGTCTACCTCTACAAAGAGGCCACAAGTGGAGTCCCTCAGGTATCAGACCTTGGAACGCTCATTTTTGGCTTTTACTTCTCTGAAGTCAAGGGCAATGTCAGTGGTCTCTGGCTGACTAAATCTGCAAATGATTGCAAATTAAGCACTGTCATTGAATCCCAAACTGACACAAATGTTCTCTGGGATGGGCTGACCCAGACAAACAACTGGTGTTGGAGCCATGGACTAAAACTAAATGCCAAGAAATGCATAGTAGTATCCTTTGGGAGTTCATCCACCCTGGTAAGTATCATATTGACAACACACCCCTTAGAGTTGACCAAGTAGTTAGGAACTTAGGGACACATTTTGATAGTAATCTATCCTTTGACCATCATGTGTGCACAGCAGTGAGGAAAGCATTCTGTTTTGAGCAACTTATATTTCAAAGATATGGCATCTAAGTCCAAGGAAGTCATTGTTCTCCTGTATATGGCATTCATCAGATGTATCACTGAGTACAATGCCCCCTTTGGTATGTACATAACCAGGCATTTCCAACAATTCGAATATCTACAGAGGTTCCTCGCTAAAAGAATACAGGGCATAAGTAAAATGTCCTATGCAGACAGCCTCAAGGCCCTATCCCTGTATTCTGTTTCCTACAGGCTTTTGAGGGGTGATCTATGCCTTGCATACAAGGCATTGTCAGACCCCACTCTGATGGACCTCCTGCTTATACACACAACAAACAGCATCAGAATTACCTGTTCTAAAGACTCAAACCTTGCCTATGATATAAATAGGACCTGCTGGAGAGACAGGTATGTATTCCGGAGACTACCCTGTCTATGGAACACCCATGTGAGGGAGAGTTCCTCCCTAACCCAATTCAAGTGCAACTTGGACAATTGGATGGGGAGCAGGAAATTTATTCCAGGTTTGGCGCCTATGTCTCTAATGGACACAGGCAAGCTCTAAATGGTTCATCACTCAGACCCCTGCTTGTTCATAGTTTCAAAGATTAGTACTAAGCTAACTGCCCTTGTGAGCCATTTTAAGCCTAGACAATTATCCCTTGTGAGACTCAATACCTGCACCTTGAGTTTGCAAGGCAAACACCTTAACCATTAGGCCACCCTCCCAACCCATAAGGAAACAGCATATTTAGAGCAATCCTTGCTGGAGCAGCCAGAAGAAACTCACATAAATGCAGGGAAATGCTTGCAAATGTGTCATCTCCCACACCCCTGCATACACTTATAAAGGGTATCAGAACTTGTCAGAGATTTGGAATAGATGGCTAGACTTAAAAAGGCCCTTGTGGTCATTAGCCTAGTAAACATCTATGAACCTCCTGGGTCAGTTTGAATCAAACAGATAAGTGACTGCTGCTCATGTATCGTTTCGGCTAAGCAAGGCAGCTGAGAGGGCAAGAGATAACACCACTGGGCAGGAGTGCAGTATTATGCCTATATGGGCTTTGTTAAGGCAACCGGTACAGTGGCACTGGAGCTGTATAAAGTTATTAGACAAGGACTGATGTTTATGTTTTGGATCTAATGAATTTCAGTTTGATATTATCTGGGTCAATGTTTATAATAAATTCTTGCACTTGATCCTGCCTTAAAATGAGGGCTTTAAAGTATTGAAAGTTTCACATCAAAAAGTTTTAGATACATATGTTGTATTTCTGGTTTTATCATGAACTTAAAGCAGGATATACTATAATTTGTACTTGGACTGTTATACACTTTTTAATAGTGACATATACATTTTTATGCTCGGTACATTTTTAATTATGTGACCAATGATGTTTTTCTTGAGTATTGAGAGATCTTATGTCATGACCAATGGAATATCTTCTGTCTGTATTTGAATGGTTCATTAGATATGTTTGATATTCTGATGAAGTTCCCAGTTGAGGAACAAAAGTATTTTTAATTTGTTTCAAAATAGGCCCATCATATCTATTAAGAGATATGATGGGTTTCTGTGTCCTTGTTGTACCCCTGATAAAGCTAAGAAGAGCAGTAAGGATCAGTAGGAGTAATGTTTATTTATTTATTTTTACTTATTTCTGTGAATGTTTTATGGAAGTTAGAATTCTGTGTTTTTATGTTAGTAGAAGTACTAACATGTCATTTGAAGAAGCTTCTTCTTTGGTTATTCATTTGGGCATGAGACAAAAGTGTAGAAGTCCATGTCATTCTGAATACACACACACACACACACACACACATATATATATATATATATATATATATATTAACTATATATATTACAATGGTTAGTAATATGTGGAATATTTGAGTCATTTATTTTGTATTCCTGATGTTTCCTTTTTGAAGAGAGCAGATGAATGAAGGAAAAACCTGGGCAGACTGGCTTGCTTTGGATACCATTCTAGAAAGATTGGTTTGGCATTTGACACATACTGAGGTCTTCTTACTATGACAGTTTTTAAAAGTAATTTTAGATTTTAATCTTTGTGGTAAAAATTTGAGTCAAATATCAAGTAGTGTGTTACTAATTCAAACACAGTAAAATGTTACAGAACTTTGGAAATGTTAGTCTCATATGTCTTTGGACGAGGATGTTGCTTTCAGGAATAAGGAGGCATCTTAAAAGAAATGTTGATATTGTGCATACTAGTCAAGTGACTCCCAGTAGAACCAGAAGAGTGATTAATGAACATAAACATGATTAGGTTACATGGGATATACCAAGTCAATATGTATTTATTAATTAGATATCAGCCTGGGTATTTTTAGAATGGATTTAAGAGATTTGAGGGTTGTCTGGCTAGTTTACGGTAGATCAGTGAGGACAAACTAGGATAATCACAATTTTGGTGTTTGGGACTGGCTGAGGGAATTGTTTGTTTGAGGGAAAATGCATTTCTGGGTATGAAAATAATGAAGTTTATGATTGTTAGCAAAGTTAGTATTCAGTTTGGGAGTAACTTGCATTTCCTGTCTTGTGGTATCGAACCTGGTTGTTTCTACTTCCTTTTAAAACACCCTATCCCTAGTTTTCTACTGCATGATTTGGACTCAGGTTTACTTTGACTGATTGAAATGCATAGATCCTAATCATAGTTGCTTATCTGTTTTCAGCCTGAAAAGTGTTAACTACAGTTCATAAAATACTTAAAAATATGGAGTAAAGAAGCATATGTTTTCAAGCAAATAAAACCTAGAATTTGACAAAAAGTGATTTTGCAGGGGTTAAGCCCTAATGTACATCTCAACACATGCACAGCAAAGAACAATAATTAATAAAAATAAAATAATTTTCTTTCTTTAAACACCTAAATATAAAAGTTTTAAAATTAACACATTTTGAGCCTAAGCACATCATGACGGCTCCCTTTTGAAATGCTGACACTCAAAATGATGAGTACCAACAAGCCAGAAAAAAAAGAATGACCAAAAATACAACAGAAGACTGAATCTCAAATACCGCTGTTCTCCCTAAAACTTATTTTTGTAGGAGGGACAGCCTCCTACACCCTCCAAACTTATATTTCCCAACTCAAATAGCAAAAAAGGATGAAGGCAATAAAAGACACTGATAAACAAAAAAAAAAATTGCCCAAACAACCACAAGGGAAGCTCGCAACACAGCTGGAAACTCCAAAATTGATTCAGTTTATTAGAACACTACTAACACAGTACGTTTTTGACAGAGGTCTTCATCAGAAGCAGTCATTGTTTCTGATGAAGACTTCTGTCGAAAACGTACTGTGTTAGTAGCGTTCTAATAAACTGAATCAATTTTGGAGTTTCCAGCTGTGTTGCGAGCTTCCCTTGTGGTTGTTTGGGCAATTTTTTTTTGTTTATATTTCCCAACTCCAAGATCACCATACCTTTGAGAAAAGGAATATTCTGAGAAATGGCATTTTGGACTTAATATATGTAAGTCCATTCTTTCGGCCATTCAGTCTCCATATTTCAGGACTCGATCTAGCAGGTCCAGACATTTCAAATGGTTACCCATCAAATGTCAGCAGGCTATGAGAACACGAGAAAAGCAAAGCTTGCGTAAATATGCTTAAGAAAACATGAGCAAATCAGTCTGTGGAAAGCCAAAGTAAACATTTGAATAATGATATTAAGAGTGTAAAAAATAATGAGTTGTATATTTTTTATTCAACTTATGCTCACTGCAGCATGGCTGGATATTTACAATTTATTTTATTCCCTTTGAAGAATGGCTGGAAAACTTTTGTTTAGAGGCTGAGAGTTTATTTAGTGTTTGTTATATTTATTTAGTTTATTTTGTGAAAAAGTCTAATGACTAATGAGTATCACAACAATTTTTAGAAGGTATGTTTGGACATAGACGTGGTTAAAACCACTTAGTTATATAGGTTGTAGCTTATTTAGAGCTATTAAGAGAGGGAATTGGACATAAATAAGTATATTATATTGCTGGTACTGACAGACCAGTTGTTTATTAGGGTCTATATCAGCATCTTGAATGCTGATAATATTGAATCCGATATTGTCGCCTCGAGAATGCCGAAAGAGCAGAACATCAGATGGGTAAACGAAAATCTCCATAAGGGGAGATTTCCGTTTACTTCAATGTAGTGCGGTCTCGGAGTTGGTATATTTAAGCAGCAGGGGGGGGTGTAGGGGGGCTTTCCCCCCTGCCTTCACCCTTTAGTTTTTTTTTTTTGTTTTTGTTTTTTTTTTCTGTCGGCATTAGAAAATTGAATAGTTGGATCATTTCAGTTCGACATTTATGGATTCGAACTATTACATTTTCGAAATGCTGTTATAGACCCATTTATTAGAAGAGTAGTGAAAGGCACATTTTTTTGAATAGTTTGGTTGGAGTTACTCCTCACTGATTCCAACAAGTCTTCCCATTTTTATGGATTTGTTCAACTTTAATAACTATTAGTTTTTAATTAAGGATTCAAATCAAAAATCACTTCTAGCAGTATAGTTGTGAAAGTGTGGTTTGCTGTATGTGTGATTTTTCAAATGATATGCAAAATAAAACATATTATGATTTTAAAGCATGCATAAAGTGTTGTTTTTCATGTTTTACAGCAGAGAGTTGATTATCTTAACTAATTGGGCCAAGGGTATTTCAGATAATTAAACTGTTCGGATAATCAAACATACATTGAACTGGATAAAAAACTTCTAACATCTTGTTTTGTCTGCACTCAGGGAATATACTTTTCAACCATTCAGCAAGTCCAGAGAACAATAAAGAATATTTTTTATACACAAGCAGGCTACAAGTTCAAAAAACATGCACAAGCTGATATATATAGGCCGGGATTCACTAATCCTCCATGTAAGACTAACTAAGTCTTACACAGAACCTGCAGTCTAAGAGTATGATGTCTGCGCATCATGCATATTCATGAGGGTGTGCTGACTCAACTCTAAGACTAACACGGAGCATGCACAAGTGCAGGGAGCGTGTCAGACTGCCAAGCAGTCCAAATATCCATGCCCCTGCAAGTGCCTAAACTGCAAATGTCAACTGAAATGAGCGAGTCATCTCAAATGTCTACATACCCAACACCACTCCCCCACATTCTAAATCCCTGTACAAGTTCAAAATGTAAAGCTTTCCTTTTTTTTTTTTTATTATTCCTGATATAGCTGCCCGTATTTACGCGTGTATGCGCAGGTTTGCCCATTGCTTAGCTACAGTTAGCAGTGTAGACATCGAAGAGGATAATAAACTACTCATATGCAAATTAAGCCAAATAGCAATAGTGTAGTGGTAGAGCCCTTGCACAAAGAGGAAGCATTCCCGGTTCGAGTCCCGCCACTTCCCTTCCTATTTTCTGTAGGAAATGTGTGCATAAAAAGAATTCCTGACATTTACCTTTTAAATTTCAGTAAAATGCATTGAAATGGCCTATGTGGTAGTGAACGATATTTTATATATATGTATAAGAAGGTGGAATGGTATGCATACTGATAAATGCATAAGTAACATATATTAAGCAATATGAAGCACTGCTAAGCAAAGTCCACTAGTATTAAGCACAGTGAAGTATAATTGCTCATAGCTTAGCACTGCTTTAACTAGCGCAATAGTTTTGCACGGAGCTGCGCATCGCGCAAACTAGCACAAACACAAACATGTTCACGCAGAGCTGCGCACCGTGCTAACTAGCGCAACATTGGGCAACATTGGGCAACATCGGGCAACATCGGGTAGCGTAGAGCAACTGCTCATAGCTTAGCACTGCTTTAAGTAACATAACAGGTTTGTGCGGAGCTGTGCACCACGCTAACTAGCACAACGTCGGGCAGCGTAGTGTAACATAGAACAACATCGAGCAATGTTGGGCAAAGATGAGCAAAGTCATCTAAACACAGCCACACCTCCTATCCAGTCTGGCCAGTAGTAAAATAAAAAGCAATGAGAGGCCTCAAACCCGAGATACTGTGCACCATAATCACAGTACTAAACCACTAAGCCATGACAGCTTTAAATATGGATGCAATTCCAAGACACTCATATATATATCAATGGAAGTTTACCCATTGCTAAGCAGGTTTGCTCTTAGCTGAGATTTTTCAAAACCGGCCATTCACAAATAAGTGCAGGAAATGAGGCATATTTAAGATCCATAGGTGGGAATAATTGCCATAACTGGTTGTAGCTCCCATCTGCAGACAGTATGGCCGGTGTTGGAGAGGTCTCTCATTTTTGAGCGCAATGGTGGGGCATTGAGGAGTCAAAAGTTAAGGTTTGGCTCCTTGTCCATCATCATGATGCAAGACTCCTGCAGGGCCAGTTTCAGGGCACTGAGAACAAAGCAGAAGCCTGGAACTGTTTAGCACATGATCTCACCAGTGCCACAGGCATCCCTCGGACTGGTGAGCAGGCCAGACACCACTATGCAGACCTGAACAGACGCAAGGAGGACCGACTGAACCAGTGGATGCAGGAGTGCCGTGGAATGGAAAATGTCCCACTACTGAGTATGTAGCCATGGAATGAAGTATGTAAGAATTGCTATTGTAGTCCATATTATGGATGGATATGTCTCAATATCCCTTCATTTACTTCACAACTGCAGGTGTCAGTGCTGCAAATCAGCAAGCCTATGCAGATAGGCTGCTAAGGCTGTGCCACCAGGCAGGTTAGTAATTATTCTGCATGTGTTGTCATATAAAAGAAGTGAGAGAGCCTGATAAAGAGTGTTGTAACCCATTAATAAAGGTATAATAAGTGTGGAATAACTTCTCTGCATATACTGTTATATAAAATAAGTGAGACAATGTGAAAATGTGTTGTAACCCATTAATAAAGGTATAATATGTCTTGAATAAAAGGCCTCTGCATGCACTGATATATCAAATAAATGAGAGAGCCACTAGAAAAGTGTGTAATGTAATTAATAAAGGTATAATTCCTGGAGTGTGTCCATGTCACTTTCTTCGATATGTTGTTGTACCCTTGCATTATAGAAATAGTACTGTTGTATTAAGTGCAGTCAACCCACACATGGGTAGGCCCATATAAAGTGGATGAAGGGAGTGCCAGTAGCTGTTAAGTGTATATACAGTCCTCAATTGTCGGTTCATGGCCAGCATGTACAGGTTAATCTGGCACATGAGTAGCTTGTTATTGTGTACCCCAGAAATATCAGTGTGCTGCTAGAAATGTAGGGGGCTGTTAACATATACCTGATTATGTCACCTGAACACATCCAGATATGTTGATACATAAATATAAATGAAAAATATAAATATGTAGCAGTAACATCTGCATCCAGGACAGTTTGTATATCAAATACAGGTCAGGTATATCAAGAACTAGCAAAACCCATTTCACAATTTAACGGACATTGCCTAATGTAATAATACATGTAGGGGATATATAACTGCAGTCAATAGGAATGTAGTGTAAACTATAAGTATATATAAGTTGTTAATGAAGGTATCTTTTTACATCCTGTATGTGCATAAACAATGCAATTCCACACCTCAATGGGTATGTCTAATCTCATAACATTTGTTGGAACACATGTCCTATTGGTTTATAAATATCTGCATTTACTTCAATGCATGTACCCTGTTCACATACCACAATCTTGGTGGCCTGTTGCCACCAATCAATTGTACATGCTGTTGGAATGTCCACTGATGGTCTATATATGCATGTGTTATGCTTGCAGTTCAACTGTTGGAACTCTGGTGTGTTGGGTTAATGGGAATACTACTGTATGCTGTTACAACTAAATTGGAATGCTGTTGGCTATTACTAACCCATATTGTCATTAAATCCTCCTAAACATAGATCGTATGGGAAGGCCGGTCCCAGTGGACCCACCTGTCCCACCTCAGCTGGCGATGGCACCTGGCACCAGCACTTCCGGTGCCCAGCCCGGGACCTCCTCCTCCATTTGGTCCTGTGCCACCTTCAGGTGGAAGCAGTGCAGAGGATGGGGCTCTTCCCCCTGTGCAAGCGTGGCTGGAGAGGGCCACCTATCACCCTCCAAACGGTCTGGGCTATGGTGCATAGGGAGATCAAGCATTCACTCGCTGATCCTCTACACCAGCTTGAGGCAAGAGTGGCATAACTCACAGGTGAGCACGCCCCTCCTATGCAGCCCCCAGCACAGCCACCCTCTGAGCTGTGAAGGTGCAGTGGTGACTGCTCATGGGTGGGGATCTCAGTTCCACTGTTGCAATCTGTGGGCTCATGGGCTTGTGATTTCCAAACACCCTTTCCCAACAATGGGGTTCACCCACCCCATGTGTCATACTCCACCCCTGTAAGCATCTTGTTTGTCTTGTCTGTTTACCTCCCCAACCTACCTCTGAAAATATACCTACTTCCCCTACCCCACATTCCACTCTCACCTGAAAAAAAAAATGGGCAATCTGCTCCCACAAAAAAAATTACACCCCATACATAGCTGCCCACTTTGCACACATGTCCGCTGGACACATAAACTGAAATTTAACTGGCATTACAACATACTTCATTGTTCTCACCCCTCTCTCAGGGGTGGAAGATTTCAAATTTCCCTTCAAATTACTAGTATATGCACAGCTGTTGCTGTTAAAGAAATGGGCAGCTATGGACCTTCCCTACACCCATTCTGCACATCCTGAGCTGTTTTCCCTACTGTCTTTTCCTCTTTGTGCCCCTTTTTTCACCAATTTCCGATCTCCCCATTTTTGTTTCTTTCAAAGAAATGAGCACGGGGGTTAGCGGGAGTAAGCACTTTTAAGCAGTAGTTAGCGGGTTTGCGCGAGTGTGTGCTTAGCTAAGCTTGTGTGTGCTTAGCTAAGCATCACGCAAACCCATGCAAACCCACTTACAACTGCTTAAAAGTGCCCTAGTCACTCTGTATGTCAGGGCCCTTGTTCTGCACAGCAGCAAAATAATATACCTCTGTCATTCTCGAATCCCGGACTTTGTACACACTAGACTGCATGAAGTACCACTGAGCCATGGTAAACATACAACAAACTGGTGCTGAAATCAATATATCATGCATCAAAATGAGTGAATGTAAAGGGCAAATAGGAATGCAATAACACAAATCCTGTTCTGTGGATCTTTACCAGCAGTTATTGTGGAATTGCATTACATGACTGTGAAAAGAGAACCAGCCATTCTAGCTGGAAAGAATGTTACAGCAGCACTTTACAACACCCACACAGTATTATAGCAGGACAAACACTAGCATATCTGATTAGGGCAGAGGCCATACTTCCCAACTGTGACTAATGTTCAGGCATGTCCCTGATTCCGAGACTGGTTTTAGATGTGTCACTCTGAATCCCACTGAAAGCTACTGAAGTTAGGCAGAAAGGTGGTGAATTACACTTAATGAATAATGACAATAAGTAAGAGTTAGACACCACTTGTACTTCAGGAAATGTGTATTAATCCTCTGGTTCTCTCAAAGTCTCAACCTAATGTTTCTAATATTGTAAAGGTGTACCTCACTTCGACCTACTTTACCCTGAGTCTGTTCAAATATGTACCTGAGTGTTTGAGAGGCCTGGCAGAGGCAGAAACACACAGGCATATCAGCTAGTCTGCTGTTACACACTGTGAAAAAAGCTTTGCCAGGAGTTCCAGAAGCATACCATTATGTAGGAGTACAACACTGAAATACCAAGGGATGTAGCCATGTACTGGTAGCAACCAACTGTGACAATGCCATTGTTCCAGTGCTGAAAAGACCGGTGTGGTGCACAAAGAATAACAGGCTAACCTCTGGCTACCATCTGGATAGGTCCACAGTTGGGAGCTACGCAGACAGACTACTTGCCTTGGTAAACTAACATGTAGACAGCAACCCTTTAAGTCCAGCAAGATAAAGTTCACACATTAATACATAATGCTCTCTGTCCTACTGCACCCCTACCCAAATGTACAATAAACCTGTGTGATCAGGGTCTACCAAGGATGTAGGTAGGCATACTCAATACAGAAATTTGTACAGTTTTCTTGAGCAGCCTGTGCCAATGTCAACACTAAAAAAGCACAAACTGTTCAAAAGTGAGTAAATAAATATTCACAGTATAGCAGTTCATGAACAGTTCATGTGCCAAATGAATACATCTCAATAACTACTTTTGTATGGCAGTTAATTGTATAAGTAGAAAAGAAACTACATACTCCCATGTATCTTGTGTTACCATATGTAGGGGTGAGTACAATTCTACACTGACAACTGTGTAGTGGAAGTGGCAACATTCAGGTCTGAGTACAACAATTATATCACTGTCTACACCCCTAGCTTCAGATATAAGAACTATACCAAAATTCTGACTTACACAATGGTGTCCACAGCAAACAAGCATGGGCCCCACTCTGGAAACCTGAAAGGGCTATGCCTACCTGACATAGCAATTTATAGCATTAGGTTGCTATGACAGTGAGTACTGCAATTACCACACAGCAGGCTGCATGCAATTACCAAATGGTGGCCACCAATTGGTGCAGAGGCCATCACATGCACATGCGCTGATACCTATAAAAGCAGGCATGCAATCATCCCATTGCAGATGGTGTGAGAGAGAGAGAGAGAGAGAGAGAGAGAAACAGAGACAGAGAGACAGAGAGAGAAAGAATCACACCCCCACCCAAACCAGTGGAAAAAAATAAAAAAATAAACTAATAAAAATAAATAAAAAATAAAAGATAAAAAAATTACATTAAGCCAAAGATACAGCAAAATGAAAACTATGAACTCATACAAAGGAAAGGTATGTAACTGATATGTATTTACTGGCATGTAGTAGATGTATTTGAAGACCACTCTACATACTTTGAAACATCAATATGTGGCAGCAGTACATATCTATGCACAGATGCCCTGCATAACTACTGCCATGGACAAATCAGTGTGTAGCTGTGTGCAGTGGGACATAACTGTGATATATGTAGCATTAAATGTCAAACATCTGAACCATGTTATCTGTGTTCTCTACAGTAGTGTGGACAATGTCTGTTTGGGGGAGTAGCACATACAGCTATATAACCATGGATGTGACAGAGTAAAAAATGCATGATAGTCATATTAATGTGTAGCTTAGCATTGGCAACAGCTGTACCAGGCTAGTATGGTAATTTAGCATTTGCAGCTATATATACACCCTCTAATATTACTGTGTGCTTACATGTGACACCTGTTCATGTTGCAGCAAGGCCCAACAGGTCAGCCGCGAGGTATATGGACTTACAACAGTGTGGTCCTTGTCTGTATATGGACACACATATGGAGAGATCTGTCTGTGTCAGATATATTAGTATCTGTACATGTGCATAGAGCAAGGGACATGCTGCAACTGTTTGTGAAAGGTGGATATATATATATATATATATATATATATATATATATATATATATATATATATATAGATATGTTGTTGAAGGTTGTTGTGTGTATATTTCTATATAGGTTGTAGTGTGTGGCAAACCAGACAGCATACAGTGCTAGTATATGACATGTGGTGGTTGAACGCTGTGGGTATGATTCATCAGGTTTGCAGTGTTGCAGCCAGTGAGGCCTGCTAAAGCTACATGGGCTGAGAACACCTTCAATGCATTCCGCACAACACTGCAATATTATGACATAACTGTATACCGCACAACCTTCCCATACTCGATATTCCAACCATGAAAGGTGGACTGTATATATGCCTATATGTATATCAATATGTACACCAATGGATGTTCATATGTATGTGTGTATGTATATATATATATCTATATCTATATATATATATATATATAGAGAGAGAGAGAGAGAGAGAGAGACAGGGTCATATTTACTGCAACAGATGCCTGGTGACAAAGCCATGGACACATGCTCAATGTTGACACTGCATTGGCATCCCTCCTTGCAAAAACTCAGTACCCATTAACTACCACATACGTGGTAGTCTACTTAACACTGATGGTGTGATAAGAGACCATGATAGTCACAGTGCCACACTAGTCATGTAATCTGTCTACGTGGCACACGTAATCACAAAAGGTGTGTCATGCAGGGAAGTATAGGTCAGTGTTCCCCTCAACTCCACACACATAAAACCCATTATAGAGTACAATGCCCCATGTGGTATGTACCTCACAAGACATCTACAGCAACTGGAAAGGACACAGACATACCTCACAAATAGTAATACCGGCCTCAAGCAGATCCCCTATGCAGACCATCCCACAAAACCACTGTGTCACATACCTTCTACCCAGAGGTGACCTCTGCCTAACATGCAAAGCTATGTGAAATCCAGAGCTGTTGGACATGCTCCATGTAAACAGATTACAATCCCTATGAGCTAAACGGTCTAGGGACATAAACCTTGTCATGTCAATAAACAGCACATGCTGGAGGGATAGATCCATATCTCAGAGACATCCCATACTCTGGAACAAACCACCTATCAATAGCAAACAAAGCTCCAAATTAGCAGTCGTCATATATAAACCTGATGATTGTATGTGAAATAGGAAATACACCCCGGGAATCACCTCTGTGGCTCTGCTTGACAGGGCCACGTGAAATGAAATTACCTGTGTGTCAAAGGCCAGGGTAGAGTATGGCTAGACATCTATAGGTCCTAGGGACAATAGCCGATAACCTACCTATGAACCGATACACACCCACATGTACTTGTTGCAATAATTGCTTTGTGAGGTTGACTGAGTGTGATGGTGAATGTGTTGGTGAATGTGTCAGAGTTCTGTATATGTGTGATAGCTAAGTGGGAAACTGTTTCTGTCATGGTATTATGTGTCCTAGCTGTGATCCCAGCAAAAGATGTGTATGCTATTGCTAGGCACAAAAAGCAGTATGCCAGACGGTCTAACGTAGTGTGTTGGTGTTGACTGGGGTGTCCCATTGTAGGCTACAGCAGTACATGTATGCTTATTGAGTGTTACTGCTGGTGAATCCAACCCCTGAATGAACTGTAGTACTACCTGAAGCTGTATGCCTAAACAGCACAGTATGGTATATGTACACATGTCCTGGAACCACTGTTTTGTTTGTTCCCCATAGTCCTCACAGGTGACATACCTCAGGCATAAGGTCTTGAAACTACTGACACACAGTACTGTATGGTACACAGGAAAAGGTCATGTGAGTTGCCATACCTTTGCGTCTGGTATGTATGTCTGATGTGTGTGTGTGTATGCCTGTACAATGGCCTCGGTCATATGTGTGTTACAGGATATAGGTGCATATCTAGCAACATGTATAGTCTAGTACAGCAGTATGCCACCTATATTGATGAATGAGCACATATGTTAGGCAGGGGTTTGACATCAATGACTAGTGTGATATACTGGTAATACTGTAACTGGACTTTACAATCATTGCAATGGATTACGTGTTAAGTTATGCATTAGCTTGATATATACCCCCTGTGGCTAGGTGGTGCATTGTGTCACATACAGTGTGCCATGTACTGTTGTGTAGTCTTACATACTGGTTTATCTTTGTTGCTGTGCAAAACATGGTTTGATATATAGAGTGTGCCAGGCACTGTCAGGCAGTTGAGGGTTGAGCACTGATATGTGGTATTGAAAGTGTGTATTCTTTGATAGCCAATAGGTTGTTATATATGGCAGTTAAATGATATCTGTACTTTAGAATGTTAAGTGTGCCACTTGACTTGCTCACACATATTGTTTCATTGTCTTACAGGGTCATGGCCCACCATCGTAATCCTTCATACAGCCCAGTAGAGGAGGAAGTTATAACAGCAACCATGGTTCAGTACTATGCCATGCTGTTCTCAAGAACCAGCCAGGACCAGCATGAGTGGACTGCACTGTGGCAAGATCTTGTCAGTAGGGTAAACGACATAGGCATGCATAACCGGACATATGAGCAGGTACGCCATCACTGCAGTGATTTAATTAGACATGTCCGGCAGCATGCGTCTGATATCCGTAGCCACCCATCCTCCCCTCACCAGAGTGGAGGAGCTGCTCCTGAGCCAGGTGGCTGATGGCCAACAACAGCAACAACAACAACTAACATGCATCATCATGGAGACCGGAGCCACCCAGCAAGTTGACATGGAGCGTGCAGGTAACATGGCATAGCTGTACACTACTGTTACCTCTATTGATAGATCATGCTTATGTGAGATGTGTAGTGTGTAGTTAGAAGATGTGGTGCCTAGTGTTGTGCAATAATAATAATTCAGAATGTAATATGCAGGCCTGTGACTGTCAACAGTCGTACTACTGTAAGATTGCAAACACACAGTAGCAATACCACAGTTGTTGCCACTGACAAACTGTCTCATATCCTTGTAGATCCCTTTGGTATGACAGCAAGGCAGCAGACCCATGCTGTTGAGTGTGGTCTACATTTAATATTGCTAATTAAATGTGCATGATATAGGTGAGGTGTAGGCCATGTACACGTCACACACCAGTGCATAATGCATGCTGTACATGTTTGCTGTGAGACTATGCACATCTCAGTAACATGAGTAGCTGACTCAAACACATGCAATACACAGAGCATCCCACACAATTATGGCAACACTGTAGTGGATGTTGGATAGGCAGAGTTGATACACATGCACACAACACACACAACTATGTCATATGTAGTACACGTTAACATGCTACACATGGCGTATTCAGACACCTGCTGTAAGGTCACACTTCAGTATCCCAAATGTCATCCACACAGCACGCATAATATACCTGAGGGGTAGACTCCTCTAATGCGGCTGTGCGACACTCTTCAACACAGAACACATTCCTGTTAGGCAATGCCCCCTATTGGGCACTTATGAACCCATGTAACAACTGGCCGTGAAATGGTGAATGTAGCCATGGTACTGCAGTTCAGGTACAGCATGCTATGTGTCGGTCTGGCACACATTAGTAGCCTTGAGTGACCACATGATGCTGCATGATGGTGTCTCATGGTACTACACCACATCCAGTTATAGTGGCCACAGTACTACACATATCATTAATTGCTATGCACCTCAATGTTGTGTGTGTGCAAACATATGCACCTATACACAATATGCATAGCAATCACCATTTGTACAAAGTGACACACATGTCTTGTAATGCTATTGAGTGTATAGGTCACATGACACACATTGTGTATGTGTGATGTTTAATGTTGCAGTTGTGTGGTAGCATGCCATGTCATGGCTGGCACTGGCGTGTCCACAATATGTCCTATACTCACCATAACCACTGTACAATGGCTATGTTGAGCAATAGTATTCCATCAGGTATCCATCAGGTATACATGCACCACTCATCATGTGTGTATACATAGCATGCATGTGCTAAACCTGTGTCCACAATTATCTGCTAAAGACAAAGATATCTATGTGACTCACTGATACACATCCAGCCATGGTATGTATACCTGTGAGTGATGGTGTACAGGACATTGCAGAGCTGTTACTACGTGCACAGCAATGTTGTGTCCATGTACACATTGCGTTCCAGGGTGAGGCCAATCACTGAACAAAACACACATGCATCAAAGCCATGTATAATGTTATTAGCAAGGGCTGTCTACACTCACACTGCATGCTGTTGAGCAATGCACGTCCTGTATGCTGTCACATTTGATATAAATGTTTGGCTTGTGATAGTGTACCCCACCATCACACGCTATTGAGTATGCTCTGGATTGCTGGCGGTGTGTGTGTGTGTGTGTGTGTGTGTGTGTGTGTGTGTGTGTGTGTGTGTGTGTGTGTGTGTGTCTGTGTGTGTCTGTTGTAGTGAGGAGTGTATTTGTGTGCATGTGTTCATGTGTGTATGTGTGCATGTGTGCATATGTGTATGTGTGCATGTGCTAATGTGTTCATGTGTGCATGTGTGCATGTGTGCAGACATCATGTACAGGTTGTAAAGTGTGTTTCCTGTCTTCCTCTCACAGGTGCTGATTTTGGGCTGGTTCACTGCAGCAGGGAAACTGATGTCACTGACCATGATAGTGATAATGATGATAGGAGTGTTGAGGCACAGGCATGTTTGCCAGGGTCTGTTGTTGGGCCAACAATCGACAGTACACAAGTGTCCACCCCATCCATGCACACAGTCATACTGCCAATATATCCATCATCAATGCCCTTAGCTGAGGGACAGCATACAACCGGCTTTGGCCAGGACAGTGTGGTATCTATGGCACATGCATCCCAACACAGCAGCCATACCCAGATGTCTGGAAGGGTACCACATAGGCAGATGTCCAGGAGTTCTCGTCGGAGCACTGCTGCCCATCATGCCACTGGCAGACGTGCCACAGGTCATACAACCTCATACATGTTCCAGGCTGTCATGGAGGCACAGGCATGTATGGAACGGTACAGCAGACAGGGAGTAAGGGCACAGAGGGCACATAACACTGCTGTGATTGACAGTATCCGTGACCTAGCAGGTGCCATCCGTCATTACACTGAGGTCACTGATAGACATTGGGGTGAGACATTAGATGTTCTCCGCAATGTCATGTCCATGTGTCAGGACAGTGTGGGATGGTTGAGTCATCGACGTGGACGTATGCCAGCAACATCAGCAGCTGGCAGTTGCTGCGGATGTCCCTCAAGTCACAACTGCTCCCGTAGTGCCAGTATCAGCCCCAGCAATGTTGGGGGTGGGCTGTCCATAGACCATCCTAGAAGACCATGTGCACATGGCTCTGGACAGTCCCAGCAGGAACCAGGGTCCAGTGTACATCCATCTATCTCTGGGTATAGTACCCAGTCAGACTTAGTACCTGATAGTGTCAGTAGCACCCCTGCCAGGCACAGGTGCCATATCCGTGGCCAGAGACGTTGATCTGTAAAGCCTGGCAGGTACAGTCTGTGGCTGTCCCACAAATAAACATATATGGCAGCCACATGGTGGAACTGTGTGCATGCAGACACACACACACATAAACAAGACACCTAGAGCTACCACATACATGCACACATTACATCAACATTGGCCCATAGCAGTACTCTTGGCCCTCACACACACACACACACACACACACGCACACACACACACACACACACACACACACACACACACACACACACACACACACATGTCGATTGTATGGCTCACTGTAGGCCTCTGGCAAAACAACAACACACCCTGTGCATATGATGAATCCTGTGCCACCTCCTGTCATCTGTAACATCGATGCAGGAACAGGCTACCATGGTGCTGATGTACAGGGTGACTTTATAGCAGTATAGCGATGTTATCATGTTGTCAGCAGTAGAGTATAATGATATGCTTGAAGGTGTAGCTGAGTAGGCATGATGCATGTAAGCTATGATTGTCAATGTAGTAATGTTTACACCAGGGTTAGTTCCAATAGTGTATTGTCCACCCACGTGCCACTTGGCTGATGTGTGTTGTATTGGCAGCATGTTTTAGAGAGTGGACAGTATGTGTGGGATGTGTGTGGCACAGATTTGCAGGTGCACATTTGTGAACATGGTGGAGGTGCACTGTCTGCATGTACGTGCATAGCGGACACATGGGCAGGGTGACATGCCCTGTATTACACAGTAACACTCCATAGTCTCGATTGGTGGCCAGTATACATTGTACTACACACATTTCGGAACTTGACTACATATATGTGTATGACATGGTTTGACAATGTGCTGTGGGTGATACTGTTACTATCTGTCATTGTTTTGCATTCTGGTAGTATACACAACTTCAACAGCCTGACCATAACCAATCGTTAGATGATGTCTTTATCACTGACACACAGATGTAGGACACATAGTAACATTTGGACACTTCAGGTACTATACTATGCCAGTAGCCAGTGGTATTCAACTGCACCCTGAGACCACTCCTGTTTGGCATATAGCTCTCTTAGGAACAAGCAATCACAGTAGGGATATGTCTGTCCACATGTGTTAATGCATTCTGTGGCCTATAATGCATTCTCCAGATGACACACACATCCTCCACAAGGGTATCACATAGACAGATCCCTGTTGTCAAACCAATGCTGTAAAGCTATAAGCCAACCAAAGCATAGTCATCCTCCTTTACGGAACATAGTTTACCCACAGTACCACATAGGTGCTAGCCACCAACATGAAGAACAGGTACCGATATGTACATGCAACCAAGTGGTACGTCATCTCTCCTTTGATAATCACATTTCCAAAGGTATATTTAAATCCCTCGGTGGATCACATAAGCAATAAGGGGTCTGCATTCATATCCACAAAGGTTGTTGTACACCTATAATGAATAGCCATCATTGATAGACCCTGCTCCATTTGAACAGGTCTGACATCTACCTCAGCCATAAACCCTCACTCACACAATTCTATAGAAACCGTAATGAGTGTGTGTGACACAGATGACCTAGGCCAGGGATCACTGCAGTGGCTGGCCTTCTTACAAGCATACAGATGTGACCTAAGATCTGGAAAGCAGCAGCACACTCTTGAAAAGATGACAGATGTGTTCTTGGAGAAAGTAGGGTTCCCACACATGCAATAATTGAGGTTACATGTACGTATATATATTTGCCACACAGCTACCTCACATATGCAATGCACATACTGGTGTCATACTGATATGTCATACAGTAGTGGAACCAAAACCCACAACCCATTGACTAATAGTGTCACACACACAGAGCACACACACACACTCACCAAGTGCAGAATTCAAACCCCTATCTAACTGGTTTATGTAATTACAGGAGTACACATTTACATGATGTGCTATACACATTACTGTGAGTTCGCTTTTCCACAGGTATATTTGTAGGATGGTGATATCATCAGACCTGACAAAGATTAGTATACCACTTTTAAGGTGTTTGAGCACTCTCCAAAAAGGTTGCTCTTCTCCAAGGAGATTACACACAAACAGACACACACTTGTCAATTGCAGGATTCAAACCCTACCTAACTGGTTTATAAAATTACAGGAGTACGCATTTACACGATGCGCTATACACATTACTGTGAGTTCTATTTTCCACAGGTATATTTGTAGGATGGTGACATCATCAGACCTGACAAAGCTTAGTATACCACTTTTAAGGTGTTTGAGTACTCTCCAAAAAGGTTGCTCCTCTCCAAGGAGATCACACACACACACTTGTCAAGTACAGGATTCAAACCCCTGCCTAACTGGTTTATGTCATTACAGCAGCACGCTTTTACACAACGCACTATACACATTACTGTGAGTTCTCTTTTCCACAGGTATATTTGTAGGATGGTGACATCATCAGACCTGACAACGATTAGCATACCACTTTTAAGAGGTTTGGGCACTCTCCAAAAAGGTTGGTCTTTTCCAAGGGGATCACACACAAACAGACACACACCTGTCAAGTGCAGGATTCAAACCCCTACAAAACTGGTTTATGATACTGCAGGAGTACGCATTTACATGATGCGCTATACACATTACTGGGAGTTCTGTTTTCCACAGGTATATTTGTAGGATGGTGACATCATCAGACTAGACAAAGTGGGTTACATTAGGTGACACTGGGTGGGCTACATAGAAGGAATGTCTAAACACTTTGGCCATGTGATCATCAAAGGAGAGTTCACTATCTAACTGTGTCCCCAGGGCCTTCATGACTTTCTCCATACATACTGGAGTACTCCCTAAATGGCAATTTGTTTGCACTTTGTTTTAGCCAAAGGAGATGACTATTCATTCTTTGGCATTCTTCTTGGGGCATTGTTTTGACACCAGGTATCTGTCTCTGTAAGCCCCTTCTGGGGGATGTGTTTGTCAGCCATAGAGTCGATTATGGACCACAGTTAGCAGTCATCTGCAAACCTGTTCAGCCAAACTCCTCCCATGCTTGCCTGTACCTCTGAGCAGTGTCTACTGAACAGATGGGGTCCCAGGACTAAGACCTGTGGGATGCCATTTGTGACTGTCTTAGAGTCAGACATGGCACCCGCAACACTGAACATGTGTGTTTGATCTGAGAGCCACTAAGCCACACATCCTGTGACATAGCTGTTGATGTTCAGGCTGGTAAGTGTTTCCATGATGACAGAGTCAGGGAATGGTGTTAAAAGTCCTTAGTGAGGTCCAGGTGGGCTGTGTGGACTATTTTCACCTCCATCTATGTCCTTGGTAACTTTTTGAAGTAAGTCAACTATGCTTAGAAGGCAGGATCTGCCTTTAACAAAGTGAGGATGTGTAGAGTCCAGTGTCTGAAGGTCCCCAATGTCTCTGTTTATGGGTTCCATGACAATTTGCTCAATAGCTTTGTAGACCAGGCCGAGTAGACATATAGGGAAATGGTTTCCAGGTTCTGTTGTGGCACCCCCTTTGTGGAGCTGGATGACTGTTAGTGTATGCTATTCTTTGGGTACATACCCTGTGGTACAATTGAGTCTGGGCAGTGAATGTAGGTGAGGGTGTAGTTCCTTTTGGGCCTAGTGTAAGACGCAGTCTGGGACACCATCCAGTCCCTTTGATGCTGTGTTCTTGGCTTTGGGGAGGGCTGTCTTCACCTGCATGTCCATGACGTCTGGGGCTCTGCATCCTTCTGTGATGGACACAGGCCATTTTGGGGGTGATGGGGGGAAGTTTACACTGAACTTGTGTCCCAGGATGTGGGCAATGAAAGTTGGTTCAGCGTATTCCTTGCCATTTGTCAGTAGCTGACAGCATATTTGGAAGTTGACACCTACATGTCTGGTATAGCTACCGCAGGCTTTGTGGTTGTTATTCTTACAGTCCTTGGCAATTTGTCTTTTGACAGTGTCCTTGAATTATTTTATGAGCGATCATTGCTTCTTCCTAATAATGATCAGTGATGCCTTTCCTTTAGTGAAGTTGGCTCCATTGGGTGTTAGTTTCCTCCTTCTGTTGTCTAGCTTATTTATGGCCAATGACCACCAGATAGTTTTCTTATTTTTGGAGGAGTGCATCTTGGTTTTATTTGTGACATCTCAATCCAGGCATCCCTGTAGATGCTCATAGGATGCAATTGTAACTGATTTGGCAGATTGTATACCATTCTCCTATAGCAAGAGGTCTTTGGAACTTTCCACTTTTGTCTTGGGACATGTGCAGTTTGCTTTTGAAAATGTCTTCATGGTGGTTTCATTGACTGGGTGGGGGGGGCGGGATGTGGATGTCCAGTGTGAATACTTTATGATCTGATATTACCAGCGAGGGTTTTATCTCTGTTGTAGAACACTTTTACCCCATGTTGGTGATGATCATGTCCAGTATGGTATCACCTCTAGTGGGCATGGTGACCAGCTTTTCCAGGGTGTTAGAGCTTTTAAACCCTAGGAAACATTGGGCTAAGGATGTTGTACACAAGAGATTCTCCCACTCAATGTTGGGGTAGTTGTAATCACCTCTTATAATGGTGTATTTTCCACTGTTCTCAAGAATACTGAGTGAGGTTCCTGTGACAAGGTAGGTGATCTGTAGCAGGCTACAATCTGATGAGCAGCTTTGCCCAATCTTAGTTGCACTTGCTTGGTCTCCAAGGCCTCATGCTGTGACACTATCATGAAGGTGTGGGTATCCATAAGGTAAATGGGTACACCCCTTCCTTTTGTATTTCACTTGTGGTGTTGGGTCCGAAGGTCAGAGAGATTGTGAGTGTTTTACGTGGAGCATGTCCAACAGCTCTGCATTTGACATAGCTTTGTATGTTAGGCAGTGAACACATCTGAGCAGGCGATAAGCAAGGGAGTACTGATGGAGCATTTTGAGATGGTCTGTATATGGCATGTATTTCAGGCTGCTAATGCTCTTTGTGAGGTATTGCTGCAGGCTTTCCAGTTGTTGTAGTTGGCTTGTGAGGTACATAGCAAAAGTGGCGTTGTACTCTATTATAGTTCTAGTGAGTGATGAGTAGTGGGGAACAATGTCCTCTTCTATTCTGCATGAGACACATTTTGTGATGCGGTGTGTGACATAGCAGTGTTTCCTGACTGCTGTGGGGATGTGATTATCACAGTTGTGTCCAGTGTCCACCTGTGACCCAAGGTCTCTTGTCACACTTTCAGTGTTAAGTATACTACCACCTATGTTGTCGTTCTTGGCTACAGAGTTTTTAATAAAGGGGATGACAATGCACCTTATGGCATTGGGCTTGGCTTTGACAACAGCCATCTGTCTGTCTCAGTGAGGCCCTTTTATAAGATGTCCACATCTTTAGTGTTTACAATTATGGCTCCTAGTTTGCAGTTCTCTGGAAACTTCAGTAGCCACAGACCTTCCATGTTAAAGTTTACTTCAGGGAAGTAGATACTAAACAGGACAAGACACAGGACTGGAAATTTGTGGTACTGCACTCATCACTGGTCCAAACTCATACATGGAGTCTGCTACTTTCACAGTGTGTGTTATGTCAGTATGCCTGTTGGCAGCACATCTTGTGACATAGCAATTTATACCTAGTTTAGTGGATTTATCTATATTTCCAGAGTGTGCGGTGGTGTTGTAAGCCGTGGCAGAATCAACATAGGCTGTGTGAACCACCTTACCCTTGTTGACTGTTCTGTTGACTGCTTCAATGTCATCTATCAGGTTTAGGTGACATGATCTGCATTTTACAAACCCAACATGGTTGTGGTCCAGGGTTTGGGGATTACAAATGTAATTTTTATACGTTGTATGATGATACATTCCATGGCCTTGAAGAGCGGGCTTATCAGGCTAATGGGGCGCTAGTTCCTGGGGTCCGTGATGTCTTCACCCTTGTGTAGTGGGATAACTGTCACTGTGCACCATTCAACAGGCACAAAGCATGAGGTGAGGCTATGACTGCACATGGTACGTCAGTGTGGTGCCTGTTTGTTCTGTGTTTTGTGTGGAACACAGCCTGTGAAGTTATCTGGTCCCATGGCTGCTGTGATATTGGCTTTGGAGAGTGTTTTTTACTTGTGCAGCCGTGATGACAACAACTTTGCAGTCTTCCATTATAGAGATGTTCTCTTTCATGGGTGAGAGGGGTGTACAGTTAACACTGATCCTATCTGTCAGGATGTTGGCAATATCAGTTGGGTCTGTATATTTAGTGCCATTGAGCTGTAACTCAGAAAAGATCTGAATGCAGCCATGACATGGACATGTCTGTTGGGCAGAGATCTCCTGAGTAGACAGTATGCAACAGAGTATAGATTGGGTTACATTCAGTCTTGTTGCATGGGACAACTGTTTAAGGCCAGTAATCATCTTGTTAGGGTACTTCAGTGGTCTTTCTGGATGCTGAACATCCATAGTCAGATTCATCGCAAGTGTGTTGTGGTACTCTCTGACGGGTCTGATGACTGATGAGTACTGGGAACCTCCTTTGACCTACATGCACAGTCCTTGGCAGTTTGTGTGAACACATAGCATGATTTTCTGACAACTTTGTGAATGTGTTTCTGGAAGTAGAGATGTCTATCCACATTTGTCCATAGATCCCTTATTATCACCTCTGTATTTGGCATGTGTGTGAGCATGCCCATTATGACCTTTATAGTGTGATGCTGAATGAAATCCAGTACATTTGTTGGAGTGTGTGAGCACGCCCAGTATAGACAGTTATACTATATATGTACGGAAAATCAAGTTGTATTTTTACAGCAGGCCTCACCTTTGTGTCATAGATTAACAGGGATCATGCTGTGCCTGCAGGGCTTCCATGAGACACTTTGCATAGACTTATCAACATTTCTACATACAGGGGGGGAGAGCTATTATTTTTACATTTGTACACAGGGGCACACTTGATTGTTACTGTGGGTGTACATATGATGAGGGGTTCACCTGACACTTATACGCATCTGCTATGCCTGCACTGCTATGTACGGTACACCATTTCAGTCTGTACTGTTGCCTATCTTACTGGCTTGAGGCATACTACTGTACTACACTTCTTAGCATCCAATGCCACATATATTAGATTGCAACTTCATAGCCTCCACAACCGCCTGGCCTGATGTTCTCTGTCTGCATAGGCCTGTGGGGGAGGTTACCCATATGTGTCTTTAGGGGCATGTTACAGCATTTCTTTGTGTTTACATTACTGTACAATTGTCCTGCTGTGTCTGTGCTACTGAAATGCTATCATGGCTTAGTGGTTCAGTACTGTGACTATAGTGCACAGTATCCTGGGTTTAAGCCCTGTCACTGCTTTTTATTTTCATGCTGGCCAGACCAGACTGCTTAAGGGACAGTAAAGATGATATGAGCATGTTTACCTGTCTTTGCTCAACTTTGCACGACTTTGTCCGACCTTGACCAACATTGCTCAACGTTGGCCAACATTGCGCTAGTTGGCATGGGCAATTTTGTTTACATATACTAAACATTGGTGAATGCTGCTTAGCACTGCTATATATTGCTTAAAACATGGCAATTATGCCTCCAGTGGTGCTGCAGGGCTGCCTATGTTGGATGCACATACTACACTCCCTATACATGTTTGGAAACAGGTTGTGTCAAGTTAGGCATCCTTTTTATTTTATGTGCGAGTCAGAGAGAGTTATCATTTCCAGGGTTCCTACTGAGCCAGTGTATGTGCTATGCATTTCCTCTTTGCCAATGCCAAGGCATACCAGGCACGCCTACTGGGGCAAGCTCAGTTTGTTCCTCCTCCAAGTCATACTGTACCTGTGCAGGCCTTGGCAATGGTGGGGGGCTGTTTGGCCCTGCCCCATGCTGTTCCTGCTGCAGCTGTTTTCGCAAGATCATATTGTGTGGCATGGCATATACCATGACTATTTGGGTACATGTAGTTGGTGAGTACTGCAAGGCTCCGCCAGATGTGTCTAGGCACTGGAACCATGACTTGAGCATCCCAAACACAAGCTCAATTACATTTCATGTTTGTGCATGTGCCTCATTATGGAGTTCTTGTTCAGGTGTTTCATGTTTGTGCATGTGCCTCATTATGGAGTTCTTGTTCAGGTGTGTGTGCATTTCTGATGGGTGTCATCAGCCACAGCTCCAGTGCGTATCCAGCATCCCCCACTAGGTGACCATCAGGGATGTCCCCATTGGCAAATGTCTGGTACAGTTGCATCAGATGCCAGATATGGGAGTCGTGGTAGCTTCCAGGGCAGCCAGCACACACATTCAGTATTATGCCCTGGGCATCGCACTCAACCTGGCAGTTGATGGAGTGGAAGCACTTGCGGTTGATGTAGGCCCTACCCCACTCACCGGCTGGTGCTTTGATGTGTATGTGTGTGCAGTCAATTGCACCCACTACCTCAGGGTATTCCGCTATTTGCTGGAAGAGATGCATGTGCTGGCCAATACCTCATGGGAATTGGTGAAATATACATGATCACCGACATGTGCTGACATGGCATTCAGAAACTGGTGCAGTACCCTGGATACTGATGCCTGTGAAATCCCCATCATATCCCCAGTTGGTCTCTGGAAGGTACCTATTGCTAGTATTCTTAGGCCAACACATACCTTGGTTTCCACTGAGATGGTTCCCCTCTGTTGATTCTGTGTGTGTGAGGCATGGCATGCACAGCTCAACAATTTGCTGCAGGACCTCTCTGTCCACTCTATAATGCTCCACTATCTCCAGCTCATGTAGCCCCTGGTAGGTTACCCTGCATCTGTACACTCTTCTCCATCTCCTCACTGTGGGTTGCTCAGCAACATTCACAATGGCACCACCCTCAGTATCTTGCACATGTTGCCTTATAATAGCAATGGCAGCCCCTAACATTTTTTTGTCTTAGTTAATCTTTTTAAGTTTTCACTTCTCTTTGTATACTGCAGTGTTGCAGTGTTTCGGAGTATAACATGGGGGAATGTTGTTTGCAGAGTTTTAAATGCTGGGCTGAGCTGGGCTAGTGTACTGCCTGTGAAATTGACTGATTCTGATTGATTTCACCTGGCAGCTCTGCTAGTTCTCCTTGGTTAACTTCCTACGACTACTTTTCCTTCCTTTTCCCTTTTTGTTTCCACAGGGGGCAGCGCCACGCAAACCAGTGCAAACTCGCGCACATAGACTTACACAGGCTTACATAGGCTTAGGCGGGTGCACATCCACGCACAGAGGCTTAGACAGTTTTACACAGGCTTACATGGGCGCACACACGTGCACACAGCCTTAGACGGGTTTACAGGCGTGCACACGAGTGCACTCAGTGTAAGTATCTTTGCAAGAAACTTTGGTGGTAACCACAGCATATGCCTTCAGTTTCTGTGTTTCAGTTCACACAACTGTAGACACGCCTCTTCCACTCCTCAGTAACTCACAGCAAACACATGCCACTCTGCTCCAATAAGCTTACAGTCTTTGATACATACCCCCTCATGATGTCACCTATCTTCTACTCTGTTACTCCCCTAATCCTACTCTTACACTCTATGGACATGGTTCACATGGCAGGGAAAATTGGGATTCACTATCCTTATGCTCATTTGCATACAACTGCCTACTAATGCTTGGTTACATATCTCAGAGTGAGCTTCCCCCCATAGCAACCACTACTCAGTATCCATGTTGTCTTCAGCCTGCCATTCACTTGCATGGCAGATGGATATTTTTAATAAAATGCCTATTTTTGCCTTTTATATATTTTTTTTCTGGTTTTTAGAGTGCGCTGCGCTACACTTAAACATCGGAGATCGGGGGAAAAAAATATTATTTTTATTATTTTGCAACACATATAAATGCCAACGGCCTTATATTTGGCCATTGAAATGCTTCCTCAACTGGATGCATCCTTTATTTGGAGCTGTCATTGCTCCGTTTTGCTATTTGCAGAACGGTACTCAGTTACCAAAGGAGTACATTTCTGCAAATAACACTACTCTTACTCAGACAGGTTAGTTTTTCCTGGATCGCAAATTTACCTAATTTGCATAGCTTTCAGCAGCAAATGAGGTAATTTGCATAACCTAACACTGTCCGTGCAAGGGTTGTTTTTGGAGCTCTCATGCGCGCCCCTGCCGGCTGTTCCTGGATCGCTCGGCAGACATATTGGCTGTCTGGAGTCTTACTCTACTCTTAGACTCCGTGCAAGCCTTTGTGAATCCGGCCCATAATGTTTACATATTCAGGCTTTATGATTTTTTCCTATGCAAAAACTTTGGAAGGCTGGGTTCAGTTAATTGATATTTTGGATAGTCAATGTTCAGATAATCAACTCTCTACTGTATAGTGTTTTTTTTATTTGCAGGTTACACAGTATAAAAAAATGCAATCACTATTTTTGCATTATAACATATAGCAGGTGTGACCTATGTAGACTGTGTCTGCTATTCCCACTGAATTTTGTTTGCCTAAGCAAGAGAATCTGAATGCATTTTCCTTAAAACAAAGCTGTGCACAGCAGCATTTTGCAGGTGACAGTATTTTATGCAGTGATGCTACATTATACATCATGTACAGTCTGCTTTTTGTAGGTACAGGCCTTTTATTTTTCAGTGTATTTGATCTATATCTTTGCATTTTGCTGAAAAGAGGTAGGGAGAATCATTTCAGGAACAGTGATAGAGGAGACTAGTGAATAAGGAAAATGAAGAAAAGAAAACACAGGGGCTATCCAAAAAAGTATTTGCATTTATTTGGTTATTTTAAGAAGGACATGGATTACATGTTTAAAATATTTTTTATTTCATTCAGAAGGTAAATGAAGCGATCTCTAGAGTTGTTAAATAGTTTAATGCAAAAGTCCAAGTTTCACTCTGAGATTAATTAACTGCAGCAATGTCTGCTTTATTCAGATAGACAATATTTGTTTTACTCTATATTTAAGTATTCATTTAAAAGAAAAGCAGTGTCATTGCGTCTTTGAGCATACAGGTATAAAAATGCTGCAGCACCTTTTGCAGGCAAATGACAAATGTCATTATTCCTTCAAGTCAGTACATCTGCAGCAGACAGTAGTATACTCTCTCTGTCTGGTTTGAACACTTTCTATGATCCAGTTCTCAGTGATTAGTTTGTTTATCACTCTGCTGTGTCTTTCTTTTAAGATATCTACCAGAATCTACAGGAGATCTTGCTCTAAAAATTCAGACTTTGGCTACTGACTATTATGTCTGTTCTGTTTAACTGCTGTGCACTTCTTTTCAAATTTACTTGAAACAGTATGTTTTCTTTCATCCCAGTTTCTGTGACTTAGTATAATTTATTTCCCTGCCTTGATTCAGTCAAAGTAACTACAAATGTCTATTGCTGTCTTTGGCAGCCTTGGTATGAAGTAAAATAACTACACTTCAAAGAGTGCACTTTTAATTGGTATGTGTAAAACTACCACAGTGCTGATTGTGTCGGTGTGTGTGTGTATGTTGATGGGGATAGCGAATCCCACTTTCTGATAGTTCAAGCTGGCAGACACATTAAGAACTTAACTGCTGTTTAATCTTTCATAGTGAAAAACTATGAATAAATTTTCAGTCAGTTGATGTTTTCAGAAACTTATTACATTGCTTCTGAACATTGAAATAGACATGATACAAAACAGCTAAAGCAATGCACTGTATGAGATATGCTTTGATAGTCTTATCAAATTATTTGAAAGGCTTTGTTTTGACCTGACTACACATTAAATCCCATGGGCACTTTCTGATGAGTCACTTTTTGCCGATATCTGCATAGAAACAAAAAGAGAAAGAAAAAGGAAACCTGCACAGAACTTTGCTCCATCACTTTGTTTTCCTTTTCAAAGCACTAAAGGATAAAGAATAATTGAAAGGAAGTTTATTTTGTTTATTTTTAGAAAAATATACAAATACTGCTAGACAACTCACTTATATATTTATTTATTTATTTAATTTGTTTGTTTGTTTATTGGGGTAGTGCAATGATTTCAAAGGATCATTTGCTGGGTGAATAGGATTGCATAAGAAATTAATAAAACATACTACAGATACAAGTATATGCTAAAAAGAAACAACTGTTACAACATTTAGTTCAAGAAGCAGTTAATTCCAAAACATGGATGGAAAAATAGAATTACGCTTAACAGTGGTTTATGGATAAGATGTAGCCATAATGACTAAGATAGCTTATGTTACAGGGATAGCAGAGTATCATTATATGGAGAGGTACGGATATATTAGAAGAGGCAAGTGAGAATAGTTGCAAGAAAGGATAATATGGAGAGAAAACAGAGGAAAGACGTGAGAGGCAGGATGAGGGAAGAGGAGTAGAAAAGAGAAGTGTTAGAGAGATGCAAAGAGGAGAGGGGTGTAGGATGAATGACGGACAGTAATTAAAGGGAATGACAAGATGAGACAGGGATAAAGGTGTGTGTGAGATAGCTGCAAGTTTCATGTAACATGACCTGAGTAATTGCAACTACACTTCGTTTGGGTGATCAGGTATTCCTTGAGTTGTTGTCTGAAGTCAGGGCACTTTTGGATGTCTCAGATTATGAAAGGAATGTAGGCCCATAGTCTAGGTGCTAGGATGGAGAATGCATAGATAGATAATGAGAAATGCTCCTGTTCCTTCATATATTTGCACATCTTTCAGACATGAAGGATATAAGCTTAGCATAACTAGCTAGACTAATAAGTTGCTGTTTGTTTACAGGTTTTGAAAGTCTTAGACTATGTGCAAAGGTACAATGTCACATCAACTCACATTTCTTTCTTTTTGTAAAATGCTTCCAACTTTACAAGCAAATGAAAATGAACTATATACATGGAATAAATGAGTCACTTTGTTTTGTGAAAGAGACAAGAAACATAATAAATGCTAGCAGAAAAAATGGAATGCTTTGAATTTAAAGGAGGTCTTCTTTGTGGAATCTGTGTTTGGAGGTTATTAGGTAGTTCTGGCAATGCATGGCACCTAAGTGCCCTAGAAACAAAAAAGATGAAAGATATGAATTAAACAGGAAATTAGAATTATAAGGCTGGTAGAAAGGTTTTCCAGATTTTGGAGATTTCACTGGAGCTTAGCTTGATTAGAGACTCCAAATGTCACAGAAGCAGGTAATATACAGGTAGGCTAAATAAAATATCATACCATCAGCTAGGAGGTACAATATTAAATATTGTATTGATATGTATGGCATTTTCCATATATCGGAGGACAAACCAATGGCAATACTGGTCATGCACATGTCTGCCTCATAACGAGTAGGGTATTTAAGTTACAGTGGAGGTGAGGACTGTATTTATGGGAGGAAGATATGGGCATTACATTGTATTATATTTGCTTGACAGAAAAAAGAGGGAATACATTTATCTGGTGTACTCTGTAAGTGCATTTACATTTCTATATCCACTACAGCGCTACCTTCTTCATTAACCTTTTTTTCACTTGTCCCTTGACATTTCCAGTGCCTGTTTATATTATCTCTCCCACAATCAATGCTGGTAGACCACTCAGTGAGTCAAAAATTCTCACCCTGAGAAGAATTACTTTGGGAAATCCATATAGTATTTCAGTTTCCATATTTTTTTTCCTGTAACATTTCTTCCACCTCCATCCTTTTTTTCTTAAGATGATACTTTACATACATCTGACAGGATCATTTGCAAGAATATAATGTTGTCTAGTCCCTTCTGATTTAAAGTGAGAAGAGCTGTAGCTATGTTAATCTCTGCTAATATCCTTTCTCCTTCATCCCTTCAGATTTTTTAGCTAGTGGATTCCTTCAGATTCCTTCCAGCAGCTGAATATCTATTTCCCTGTATGTTTTCCAAATCTGCACATAATACTTATGTTGTAGTGTGACTAGGGTATTGTAGATTGGAAGCATTAGATCATTTATTTTGGAATTTATCCCCTGAGGATATACCCCAGCATTCTATTGGCTATCACTTTGCTTCTGGCAGTCCAATTCAGTTGTGATCATTAGCCTAGTTGCCTTTCCTGTTACATTTTAATCTTTTTCACCCCTCACATCTGGTGTCCCATACCAGGGTATTTCTGGCCAAAGTGCAGCAGTTTGCTTTAATTTGCACTGCCCATTTGGTCATCATTTTCAAAGTATTCCTTGTAGGCATGGTGTGCGTGGGTGTGTGTGAGTTTACAAATTGGCTTTAAAGGGAAAACTCAACAGTTATCTGCCCAAAGGGTCATGTTGGTCCAGTGGTAGTGACACCTGCATGCTATGCAGGAGGTCTTGGGTTTGAGTCAGAACTATGAGCCCCCATTATCATTTCACCTCTGTGATTCTAACAGTGTCAAAGCAAAGGATTTTATCTGTATTTATATGTGTTTGCAATTTGGCAGCTTTTTGGGGGAGATTTATATACATTTTAGCCTTTATCATTCAATCTTATACTATTTTACTTGATGAATGTTATTAATTATGTAATGCTATGCATGTGTTTTCTATTTGTTTTACAACTTATTATGATTGATGTGATACTCATTAGACAAACACCTGAAAAATCTTTATTTGAACATGACTGGCCACATTAAGACTTGCCTGAAATAAGCTAACACGTTTGAAGGCAGTAGCACTGTTAAATGAAAATTTTCATCCTTTTGCTCATAAAACTGTCATATAAGAAAAAAAAATTCCATTGAAATAGAAAATCAAATTTTATAAGCTGTCCAAAGCCTGGATAATTTTTCATTGCTGTAGTGAACACGGTACACACTATAGTGGCTGGCACCATTTATTTGTACAGAGCAGTTTTATTATGACTAGCTTGTTTTCTGTCAGGAAACGTTTAAGTGCAGTAAAATATGATCTACCTAGGACTTTTTATATCAAAGGGAAGAGTTTGGGATATCAGAAGTAAATAAAAACAGCCTTCTGTGGACTCATCCAGAGCCAGAAATAAAACAGTCACATTCACAATAGTCAGACTGTAATTGCTGAGAGATCATCAGTGATGTTTTTGCATTTTCTATCAATTGTAGATTATATTTTTGAAGAGTTATAATGCACAGAGCCCCAGGATAGGGGAAAAAACAAATGAACAACAGCCTGAAAACACTCTTCAAACATATTTCTTGTTTGATGGGAGGACTTGTCAAATTTAAAATGCTGCTTCATTTACTCCAGCTGCAAATTTCCCTGATGTTTTAATTGTGATTTCATTTCTTGAAATTGCTATTTGTGCAGTTCATATTATATAAAAAATCCTTACATGGTTTTGATGACCGTTTCTCTAATGCTCCTGTATAGTGAAGGAGTTAATTACTGGAATGCAGTATCTACACTGTTTTGCAATTATGTTAATCAAATAAATACTTCTGTTCCCAGTCACTAAGAAAAGTATGCTTTTTCATTTCACCGTTCTCCATTTTTCATTTTTCCTTTGTTAGAATCACAAGCAAACACATCTTCAAAGTTATAAGTCTGCGATACTCAGTAATAATGTCATCCAGTGTGAGTGTTACTGGGAAAGTAATGTCCACCTAGGAACGGTGTGAGACCTGACACAGTTGGTGGACAGGGTCTACCCATATAGAATGTTACTTCCCCCAAAACACCCTCCCTGGTGGACAATATTGTGCCTAGAAATTAGGTTATCCGTTAAAGTGTTTCATATTTGATTTTTATTCATAACTACATTTTTTTATATTTTTGATGAAAAATAGTTACTCTGCATAATTTCTGAAAGTTGTAATAGTATATGTCATTGTGGTTGAAGGAAGGATTTTATATCCAAAACATAAATTGCACACTTGCGCACGTGTGCACACACACACACACACACACACACACACACACACACACACACACACACACACACGCACACACCCACGCACAGTCTTGCAAATATACATGCAGAGGCAGCAAGAGACAGACGCATTCAAATATACATAGAAACACATATATGAGCGTACATATGCACCAACACACACACACACACAAACATATGTACACATACACATAGAAATATGCCTAGCAATTATAGTCAAGTTCTTGACTGATCATAGTTCACCTACCTTTGTGATTAAATGAATGGAAAATGAATCCTACAGTGCAAAGCAGTACAACTCCCTACCAAACACCCAGCTGTCCCTGGTTTTGCAGAATTTGCCTAATCTGATTATCTTTATGTTCTGGCAAATCTCTCCTGATGATAGTCAATAAACCTAGACATTTTGGTTTCAAACTACGTATTGACAATAAGTCAATAGACAAGCAGCATCTAGAGTAAATACAGACCTAGCTCAAACTATAAAACTCAAACTATTCCTTAAAAAATGCCTACTTATCTCAGGAGACATACACCCCAACTCAGGTCCATGCAACAAAACTCTCTCAGACGAACAAAAATCAGACCTACTTATTATTAACCTAAACTCAAGAACTATATCCAACAAACTACATGACCTACACACATTCATAGCCCACTACTCACCTGATATACTAACCATTACCGAGACTTGGCTAAAACCCACCACCCAAAATGAAGAAATTCTCCCCCCCAGGTTATAGCATCCTAAGGCAAGACAGAGATACCAAAAAGGGAGGTGCTGTTGCAATTTTATTCAAAAACACACTTAGCCTCCAGCCTCTGAAAACCCCACATCTCAAATTTCAGAATGCAGAGACATCAGGCTCCATTTTGTCCCTCAAAAACAAAAAGAATCAACATCATCTGCAGTTATATTCCTCCAGGAAATAACACAGCTATAATAGAAGAGATACCACAATGGGCCACAATCAACCTACCCCAAGAAACCATCCTGCTATCAACATCCTCTGCAGTTATATTCCTCCAGGAAATAACTCACCTATAATAGAAGAGATACTGCAATGGGCCACAATCAACCTACCCAAGAAACCATCCTGCTATCAACATCCTCTGCAGTTGTATTCCTCCAGGAAATAACTCACCTATAATAGAAGAGATATTACAATGGGCCACAATCAACCTACCCCAAGAAACCATCCTGCTCTCAACATCCTCTGCAGTTATATTCCTCCAGGAAATAACTCACCTATAATAGAAGAGATACTGCAATGGGCCACAATCAACCTACCCCAAGAAACCATCCTGCTATCAACATCCTCTGTAGTTATATTCATCCAGGAACTAACTCACCTATAAAAGAAGAGATACTACAATGGGCCACAATCAACCTACCCCAAGAAATCATTCTTCTAGGCGACCTAAACCTAGACTGGCTAGCCTATAACTCCAACAATCCATCAAACCATATTAACTTATTTGGATTCTCACAACTAATTCAAGAATCCCCCAGAATTGACAAAAATCCAGAAAGCATTCCATTCTTGATTGGACTTTAATTTTTCCAAAGAAAATTATCATGTGGGCTGCCTACCTGATGAACTGAGTGACCACTGCCCCACATTCCTCCTTCATAAACAGGTAAACATACCCAAACCCATATTGTATAAGAAAGCTAGAGATGAACACAAGGTAAACCCACAAATTCTTAACAGCATGTTACAACAATGTAAATGGCACACACTACAAACTCTAGCATTAGACCAGGCAGTTGAATTTTTCAATAGTACTTTTATGAATGTTCTAAATACAGTAGCTCCCATCAGGAAACTTAGAACAAAAGTTAACTATACCGCTTGGCTAAGTAGGACCACAAAAGCCTTACTAAAAGCCAGAGACAATGCCTAGAAGATCTGTAAAAAGAATAACACTAGCTAAGATAGACAAAAATATCAACAACTTGGGAATCAGGCCAAAAAACAAACAAAAGTGGATAAACAAAACTACTTCCTAGGTATCCAAAACAAACATTCCAAACCCCCCCCCCCAAAAGTTCTGGCAAGCTGTCAATTCCCTTCTGAAACCAGACAAATCTACCACCCCAGCTCCCAACACCAATACTAATAATGACAACATAGCTTCTCAATTTAACCATCACTTCAAAGAATCTATTCTCTCATTATCTACCCAGCTATCCAACAATAACTCTATATTCACCCCAACTATAGATCAAAATAACACACCCACATTTACACTCTCACCTGTACCAACCTCCACAGTTAAAAAAATACTCTCGAAACTAAAACCCACCACTCTCATAGCAGATGGTCTACCCACTAATTTCCTAAAATTAGCTGCAGAGTCCCTAGCCTACCCTTTCTCAATTCTTATAAACTGCTCCATGAAAGAAGCTTACATCCCCTACACAAAGGCGGCAACTCCTATGAGCTTTCAAACTACAGCCCCATTGCTCTCCTATCCCCCCTTTCCAAGCTCCTGAAGAAATGTATTCACACCCAGTGATGCACTTCTTAACCTCATATAATCTCCTCTCATTCACACAGCATGGCTTCCACCCAAACCATGGTACAACAACTGTTCTTCTCTCCTTTACCAACCAGGTTAACCAACTCAGAAACAACAACAACTTTGTATCAGCCATATTCTTAGATCTATCTAAAGGGTTTGACATGGTCTTGCATAACCTACTTTTATACACTCTGTCCACCATGTCCTTTTCCCCAACAAATCCAGAACCACACCTCCTTCCTTCACTATCACCTCCAAAAACGGCACCACAAACTCTCCCTCCCCCCATACTAAGCTCCTCTGTGTTGAAATAGATAAGGATCTTAACTTTGATGTCCATATCTCTCAAACCATTAAAAAGGTACATAAAAAATTAGGAACTTTATACAAACACAAAGAGTTTCTATCAAACCAGACACAAATCACCTTTGCCCAAACCCACCTTTTGTCTACCCTAATGTATGCATCACCAATCCTAACCCACATCAGGAAAACAGACCTAAACAAACTAGAATCATGTTACAATAAAATTGCAAAATTCCCCTATAACTACACTTTTAGAAGCCATCACTGTCTTGCCCTAAAGGAGCTACAGTGGTTAGAACTCCCTCAATTAATTGGTTACCACCTAGTGCTCACCTTCAACATACTAAAGAATCTCCACAATATTCCAGCCCTAAACCACCTACTAAACCGATATTCAGCAAACCATCCTCTACGCTCATCCAACAAAACCCTGCTCTGTATATCCAAAGCCAACAATACTGCAGGGAAAGCTCTTTTCTCTCATGCCATTGCTAGGAAATGGAATAACCTCCCCCAAAATATCTCTTCAGCACCATCTATCTCACTGTTCAAAAAGTTAGTTAAGTCACACCTCTTGCAATCCTGGCTCTGTCCTTGCATAACATAAATGCTTTCCTGCTGTCCTTGCTAACTTCCTCTCCTCACTGCCTACTATGTCTAGTATACGGAACTTAAATACTCCCATACAGGGCCTACTATGTGTAAATTATTATGTCTTATGTGATGTGTCTTTTGATTGAATCAGTTAATGTGAGTCTTTTCTCCCAAATACTGCCATCCAGAGTCTGCTAGCTGTAAATTAAGCTTGCTTGGAACAAACCATTGTATGATATACCTTTTTTGATTGTACATTTACCACTGCACATATTGTTTGATGTGGAGCTTTTCACCCCAGGCCTTCGCTGTAAATGGACCTCATTCCAATCATGACTTTCCCGGTAAACAAATGTAAAATTAAATAAATAAATACATATATTGGTCAGATAATGCATGTTAGTGAAAAGCCTATTCCTGTCCAAATTATTGAGGAAGGAGATTTAGAGGTGCACACTCTCCCTCTCTCTTCCATGCTCATTCTCTTTTTCTCTCTGTCTGTCACACACACTCACACATGCACGTATACACACAGTCAGACTCACCTCACTAAATGTGGCTTCCTTAAATCCATCTTAGGTTTAAGTTACCCAAGTCAGTGTAACTACAATTGCAGTTTGCTAGTTGATTTATTTAAATTTGCATCTTTTTTATTTTATGCTCATTAAAAGCAAAGATGCATTTTATAAGTATAAACAATGGTGGTCTTTTTTTTTTCTCTCTCATTGTTTAATACAGTTTAATATGCTGCTGTGAAACAGTGGGATTGTTGTTTCCTGGGTTTAACCTGTGCATTCACATCCTATCAGAAAATGTTCATTCTCCATTTAGGATAACAATGTACGTTTTTCCCATTCTCTAATTGTTAGCGACTTCTGCTCAGCTTTCCGCCTACAAAATAGTATATACTAGAATCAGCAGCACTCATACAGAAAAAGCAGAACAACTGCACATTTGCTAATGATCTGTTGCTCAAGCAGCATTGCTGCAAAGCAATGCAGAATTTCAGAATGGATTGCAGGGCCAGTATTCAGTCAGGTGGCAGATGGAAGTCTGCTTTACAGTTCATTAAACATCTCTCATAGTTTTATTTGGTCTGCTACTCCATTGAAATCACTGCATTATAGGGAATAATTTTGGTGTGCAAATTTACAGGCAAATTAAAGCAGACAATTTACCTTTGAATCTGCTCCATCACTGCTGCTTATCCACACAAAATATAGACGATCCTGACACTGATGTGACCCTAATATTGCAAGAAATGCATCACTTACATGTAATACAGATCAATCGTTTTCTTTAGAATAAATTTATAAATATTTGCTTATTTGTATTTGGGTAAAATTGGTGGCACTGAAGCTTTTGGAGGGCTGTGATTGGCCAGTTAACAACACATTGATGACTGCTAAAGCAGAGCAGGCTTTCTGGTTATGCCCCTGTTAAATTCATCTGTAATCTGGCAAAAAAATTGTACCAGTTTTGATTAACAGATCCTTCAGTTCACACACTTCTGTAGTTTGCTTTTTCTAGGTTACTGCCATCTAGCAATGATATTACCCTCCCCATAAGGATTCTCTACATGAGTTTTTTTGGTTCCTAATGCTTCGTCCTAAGTCTCCCTACCTTAGTGCTCCACATCCATCAGTGGGTCTACCTCCCACCTCCTGATACCTCCTGGACTTTCTGCATTCAGCTGGGGCAGTACAGATCTTAAAGGTATTCTGGAGAGTCTGGCCAACATACCATCTACTGAGGGGACTTTTTCTTTATACCCTATCTTGCCTTCTTCCCTCCTTGTGGTCCATTGGTTATGTTATGCATGCAGATGTGCAATGCGGAGGTGCTGCTGTATTGTCTGGTCTCTGCAATAGCAGAGACAAAGTCCCCACCATAATCCCTCCTTTGTCTACACCCCTTTTCATATTGCCCCACCCTCCACCAGGGATAATAATGCAGGAAGGTATTGGGACAACCTCCCCCCTTGTACATGACTGCACATCCCTCCCTGTCTCTCGGTCATATGCCTGAGCCACTAACCGAACACAGGTCATCTGAGGCATAGTCAAGACTCTAGTCCTCTCTGCTACTGAAGCAGCCACTTTAAGTGTGCTAAGCTATTAGACCTGCAACTCCCATGATTTTTCTTGATGTCCTCCTTTGTTCAAGTGTACAACACTTGCTGTCTTCTAGCACTTTTGTATTAGGAAACTAATCTTTTAACATTCTCTGTTAGGGGTTCTAAGAACATACTTGCCAGATGTCTGATGACTTTGGAAGGGTGTAACATCCATCTTTGACTCTTTATATCATGGGGACTTTGAGAATTTTGCAATGTTCTTTTCATTCCGCTTGATGCTATTGCTAGGATGGCACCCTCACCTTGCCTTCCACTGTGAAGACTGAAAGAAAGTATTCATTCAATATCTCTGCAGTTTTCTGTGATCCTTTTCACATGTCTGATGAGCCTGGTCAGCTCTATCCATTCATACTTCTTTTCTGATCTATATTATGAAAACATAACCTTTTTTATCCCTTCTTGATCTCTTTTGCTATCATTCATTCAACATTTGCCTCTACTGCTTTCATTATCTCTACTTATGGTATGGTTATACTGTGCATCCCACATCTCTCAAATGCTCTATTTCTTTCCTTCTAGGACATACTTTTTGCCTGCATTACTAATCTTATATTCGTTTGTGATAGTATTGGCCTTCTCATCTGATTGCCTTATTGTGTTTTTGCCTCTTTCTCATGTAGGTTCATAGTTTTAGCATATAGTTTCAGACCATGATTTTTACACCAGTTATTATTTGAGACAAACTTCCAGCAGGATGGTTAAGCCATGGAATGATTCAATGACTACTCCTGACTTGCAGTCATCTGCAAACTTCGTCAGCCACAAGATTTTGGTATTAGCTTTTACTCCAGAAAAGTAGATGCCAAACAGGAGAAGTCCCATTTTGTACTCTGCCTGGGTGGGGAATACTGTCAAAAGCTTAGGCCAGGTCAAGGTATGTGATGTTTAATATTTTATCTTCATTCATTGCTTTAATTACCTCTTCAAAAAATTCCACCAACTTGAGTAAGCATGACCTGCCCTTGACTAATCCAAACTGAAATGGGTGTAGCGTTTGGAGGTTCTATATGGATTGACTAATTCCATGATAAGTCTTTCCATGGCTTTGTGTATGAGGCTGGTCAGATTTATGGGTCTGTAATTGCATGGGTCTATAGAAGGTCCTAACTTATTCAGGGGAATGACTGTAGCTGTTCTCCATTTACTTGCTATAAAACCTGTATGGAGGCTGAGACTGAACAGTGTTGTTATGGGTGTGGATAGACTGTGCTTCGTGATATTTAAGATGCATCCATGGATATAGTCAGAACCATTTAATGCAGCATTTTTAGCTTTTGATAGCACTTTTAGGATTTGGTCTTGTATTGTAGTTGGAGGTGAGTAAGTTTTAGGTATAATATTCCTTGCAAATATTCCTGAGTATCCTATCTCTGGCACATTTCCAAAAGCTTGTTTACTCTCTGAATTTGTTCCCAGTTTCCTACATTTCCACTGACCTCTCAGCATGGTACTCTTTTAAAATAAAATGCATCCATCTTGGTCTTTGCATTATTATCCTTTTCCCAATCTAAACAAACATTGTTATATTCACTGCTGGCTAACTATGCCTTAACCTGGATATGCATGTCCTCCTCTGCATTCAGTATGACCATGTCCAAAAGCCTAATATTTCTTGAAACAGTCCTTCACTAGTTGGCTCAACTGCCTCATGGTACAAGTTTTTAATCATATCCTGCTTCCTCTCTGCCTTTAGTCTCAGAATCTACCCAGTTTATTCTGGATAGATTGAAATCCCATATTTCCTACCTCACTCTTTTAATCTCTGCTCTAGTCTGTTGTCCTTCTACATCAACGTGTCTGGGAATGATATGCCGTAGCAATCTAACAGCTGTACTCATTTCCTTTAGCTAAAAAGCCATGACACTTAATCCAGATAATGATCCAACCTGTCTTCTAACTCCATTCTTGGTTTGGTGTTTATATTCTCTGACCTCATATCTGAGGCATTCTTAGATGTAAATAGGCATGCTGCAGCATTTCTCCACTTTCTGTCATTCCCAATTAACCTATAACTAGACACCTGCATCCTTTTACCACAGGTGCATTAGGGTTGCCACCTTTTCAAATACCCAAAGTGGGCCGTTTTTGGTACAAACGTCAGATTTTGCATGCCGAAACACACCCATGGCCAGTACAAAGGACAGAACGTCACCCCGCTGCCTAAATAAAAGCTTATTCTTGCAGCATTTTAGTTGCTTTTTCTATTTCTTATAATATTTAGGTGTTTGAGATACAGAATAACTGTTTTATGCAACTATTACATAAAAAATAGGAAATAATTTTGTCCTAAAATCTCAGGACATTTGCCATTTATACAATTTTTTTGCAGGACACAACTGCCCAAAGAGGGACTGTCCCTCACAAAGTGGGACAGGTGGTAACCCTGAGGTGCATACTTCTGTAGTATCAGAAATATCCTCTCACCCCTCCTGCATCACAACTTACAGCTCCATCATTTTCCTGCCCAGACTGCTTGAGGTGCAAGATAATACTACACTTGCACACTTCAAGTCATAACTACATGTTCCTCTGCTATGCCCTGCATCTCTTTTATGCTGTCTTTTTACTGCTTGAATAATCTCACTACTTCTGTGACTGCCACAATTTCTCCCACCTTCCATCTTAGTTCAAAGGAGCAGTCATGAAAATGTACTTTTTCTGTCCAGCACTAAGCATCATGGTTCCTTCGGGGCTAACATGGAGCTTATCCCTTGTATGCAGCCAGTTCCTCTGCCAGGAATGTCCCCACCTTCTCTGATGCCTACAGAATTTTTATTGGACATTGTTGCAGCTATTCTTTATACGCCCTCCCCCTCTTAATCTTCTCACTACTCATTCAACTTGCTGCTTTTACAGGTGATACTGATAAGAATTTTAGCTCCAAACCCTCCACCCACAGCATCTATCTTCTACCTTTTTGAACCAGGCTTGCTACTACTTTATCTGTCTCCTTTAACAGGCCATTCATTCATACATCAGCCACAGCGTTCATCCTCCTTGTTATGTGTCTTATAGGGTAAGGTATAGTGTGATTCCAAAAAGAAGGAATAGAAGCCTCAGACATCCTTACAGGCTTTATATGTTGACCATTTTATGTACTACAACAAGACAATTTAAAGAGTACATTGTATGTCTAGACTAATGTTGAAAAGAGGTCAGGATACTTCAAAATTTAGTAAGTGCTTTTGATGGATAATATAGTGTAGCCAGCATGTCATCTGTATATAAGCCAGTCATGGTTCAGCAGAAAGGAAATGGATAGAGCTCTCAGATGGCATTCTATGGATTCATACAAAACAACGGGACAGCAGGTGGCCCTCTATGGTCCTACTACCAGATACACTGACCTTAGACAAGAAGTGTCTCTCCACGTTCGTGATAGAGATCTCAAAGACTTTATGCAGAACTACTGAAAATGTGTTCAGAAAAGTAAAATGTTTTAACCTAACAAGTATGAAATGTATCAGTGCCTATTTTTCCACATAATGCATCTGTGACCACTGAAATATCAATCAGCTTCAGTTAATAAATGTTAAGGAAGGCCTATTAAGCAAAGGCAAATGCTGTTTTTTTCTGAATCAGCCCACAGTCATCTTTATTACCACGGAAGCCAGAAAGAATAGCATTTTATATGCCCAAAATGCTATAAATATTTGATATCTGACACAGATTAAAGAAATAAGGAAATGGTATCCATTAACTAGTTTCTTTGTAGAATATAAATATGCATGTCTACAAGACTGAGGGATTTTGCTCTTTTACAATTTACAGTAATGATTTTATGTAGCATGGACAGACCCTCAGGAAAACCATTGTATACAGCATTGATTGCAGGTTATCAGCCAGTGAGATTTGTTAGCCTTTCAAATATCTTGTAAATTGTAGATGAGATGCTTCAGAAGTTGAAAAGGGACTTCATGCTAGATTTCTTCAGGAAGGCTTAGTTACTGAGGATTCTAGAGTGAAAAAAAAATTCAAGATTAAAAGTGTGTGTCATATGCTGTTTCCTGGCTGGCCAGAGAAACTCTCAGTAAAGTTAGTCATTCTGTGCTGACTCTGCTGTCTTTTAAGACATTTAGCTAGCAATTACATGCCATTTGAGTCCTGGGGTAAAACTGTGAGATTTGTTTCTAAGGGCTATTCTGGGCATATAGCTAAGAATATAATACAGTCTTAGTGTCAATAACATATGTAGAGATCCATATACAGAGTCTTCAGTGTTTCTTTACTGTTCTATTTCCCACTGTGGATAAGATCTCTTTATGTGCCCTGTGCACCATATATGTTCTCTCCATGATTTCTGGCTTGAGGATAACATTTTAATGTATCTTATAAGATATTCAGATATACAACAGTATGCATGTATACTTTGAGGAACTGGAGGATTAAATCCTTTAGTTTGTCGTCAGTCTATGGGTATTGGACATAAGCTCTGTAAAAAGTTGAGTACTTGGCAGTTTGGGGCACAGCATGCCCAAGACTACAAGCTGTCAAGTAATGGTCCATAAGTGTTCAAGGTGGTGTAGAAAAATAAAAAAATGAGTCCAAGAAAACACTGCAGCTCCAGGAAAATGTTATTACACAGATTAAGCACTTTCATCCAGCTCATTTACAGACTTCTTCAGAATCAATTAAATAATATGACCACACCACCTATTTATCCAATTCACTACAAATCACATGACAAATTATGTCAATACAAATCCATAATGAAATCACTAAACACAAATAAAAAAGAATTTAAAACTATGAAACACAATCAAAAACATACAAAATATATAAAAGGTTAATATTACTATCAACTAATAATATCATTAATTAAACCTTATAAGACAAAAGTTTTAAAATACTAGCTAGTGAAATTGTGTCATTGAGACCTGGTGGCATACATGCATTTAACTTTAATTGTCACATAGTTTCCTTACGTTTTATCAAATCCACCCATGGCCCCCCTTCCAAGTTTTTGTATACCACATCCAATCCAAAAAATGAGAAAGCATGTTCAAGATATTTCCAACAAGTTCACATCCAGTTGGTTTTAAGTTTCTTGAATTAGATATATACATGCTTTTCTGAGTTACTTTTTAGATATGTAATATAGATAAAATGTATTTTGTATTCTTCCGTTTTGATGATTTTTATTGCATTCAATATTTAAAATATGCTACATATTGTATTTTGTTTTTACTGTGTGTTACTTTAAGCTTTTAATTAATGGGGAAATTTCATTGGATATGTGAATATGGGTTGGGTATTTATGTGGGGTGCTTAGTGGTGTTTAATGATTCTGATGAAGGTTTTACGAAAGCACTAAATCATCTGTGTTTGTGCAATAAATTGTATCTATATATCAGCATTGTTTGGTTTGCCTTCCTGGGTTGTGATGCTGCCTGTTACTTGATTCAGTGTTCCTGTGGTCTTCCTTGTGGTTCAACAGTTTTGTGGCTTGAGGTGGCATGTCAAGGTACCAGGATTTGAGCTGAATGGCATGGAGAAATTAACCCAGAGTATGGGTCTTTTAACTCAGCTGGTTCAAGAGTTAACTGGGAAGGTTAACAGTATGCAGCACCCTTTCAATCACATATCCAGTAAGGAAAATGAATTCTTGTAAACCCCTGCCTACTTGCTCACTGCTGGGCAGAGAACCCATGTACAGGGGAGTGCTTCAGGGGGTGAAATGTCTAATGTATCGGACACCCCCTCCCAACAATGTCAAACAGTGGTTTTTAGGGTCTGTGTCTTTTGAGGAGCTTGGGCACAACCCAGAACCCCAGACTTTGAGGAGCTTCCATTATTTCTTTAGAACAATCTGTTTTCAAGTGTAAACAATTACAACTTGAAAACTCATACCTATGTGAATCTATAAGGGAGAAAAGGGTGCTGAAGGGCCTCAGGTCATGGAAGTTCCTCAACGGGGTTAGTGCTGGGTCCCCCTTCCATGAAGAACTTATACAACTTTTTGACTGACACGGGTGTGAACTTTAGAGTGCCTAGTTAAAAATAACTAAAAAGAGATTGATGGCTTGATTATTGAATCTGAGAGGTTGGACAATGCTATACACAATTATCTATTGTTTCCAGATCATAAGAATGACTATGTGGCTATTTTTAAAAAGGTGGAAGTTGACATTAATAGAATTTTAAATAACAAAGCAAAAAAAATTTAAAAGGGACAGCGTAGCCTACGCAGAATGAAGACGTATCCCAAACCTCCCTTAGCCAATAGGAATGAGGACAACCATGATGTGAATCAGTGAGAGGGATTTCCTAGTCGAGATAATCAGGCCCTTGTCGAAACAGAATTCTCTTTAGGTGGAAACCAAGTGAACAGACCTCGGAGGTCCAAATGCACATAGAACCAAAAGAACAGGGGCAACAATGGTTTCCATAACTCCCGGAATTATCAACAGGGGAATTATTGGCAGGGGAAGCATTTTTACAACTGGAATTGGGAACAGAGGCGAACTTGGACTGTATTAATGGGTTTTCTTTTAACAAAAATGATGTTCAAGGTAGTGTTGTTGATGTTGTCCATAATTGTGCAGGAGAGTTTACTTTGTACAATTATAGTGATTTCAAGTGTAACAGTGAACATGTTTACTTACTAAGTAGGGGTGAATTGTTTGTTCCATCAGCTAGTTTCAAAATTGATAGGATACTTATTGATTTAAAATTGTTTCTCATGAAAGTTTTTTTTAAGATTTTGCTCAATGGGGAATCACATGGTGTAGGGGATGTGTTGAGGAGAAGTAGCACATTCCATCCCCCACTGCTTTTACAACTGATTATTTCTGAAAAACTGGTAGAGTATGAATTTAGGAGTTTAAAAGACAAATGTTCATATGTTTATGATAATCTAAGTTCCCAGGAATCGGTATTGTTGTGTGAGCTTTCAAATATCAAACAGATCAGGGTGATGAAACCCGATAAGGGGGGTGGGGTAGTCATCATGTGTAAAGATGACTATGTTAATAAAATGTTTTATCATGTTAATAATAGCGATTTATATGAAGAAACTACTTTGAGCTTGATTAAGTTGGCCTACCAGTGTACTGATTTTTATTTACAGGACATGTTAGCTGAAGAAGACATTTCTTATGATGTGCATGGTTTCTTTCAAGTTAAATTTCCTGTTGTACCGTGTATTTTTGGTATTCCCAAAATTCATAAGAGTACAAATAATCCACCCATGAGGCCAACTGTCAGTGCTAAGAAGTCTAAGACCCATCCGCTAGGGAAATATGTAGACATTATTTTAAAGAACTGTTTATATTCTTTTGAACATATATGTAAGGATTCCTGGGACTTCTTAATGAAGATGAAAATGGTGAAATTCTCTGAAGATTGTGTTTTATGACCATTGACGTGGTAAAATTGTTCAATGTCATCCCCCATGAGTTAGGTTTAGAGTGGTTCCATGATTTTCTTTGTGAATGTACTGCCCTTGATAATAATACGATTAGTGTCTGGGTTCTATGTATGGAACTGCTACTCAAGTATAATTTTGTGTATCTAGAGGGACAATATTTTAGACAAAGAAGAGGGGTAGTGATGAGGCCGGCTTGTGCCCCCATTTTTGCTAACATCATCCAATTACAATGGGAGAGGGATGTTCTGTTTCCACACTTTGGGGTAAAACCTTGGAGTTTATATCTCTGGTTTTTAGATGACATTTTTATGGTGTGGGACAGAACTGTAGATGAAATTGAGGGGTTCATGGGTTTCTTAATCTCCTCTACCTCTTTTCTGAGGTTTACACATCAGTATGATCTTTCTTCCATAAATTACTTGGATGTTACTATCTCCAAGGATTTAGTCAACAAAAATTGGGTTAGTACCATATATCATAAACCCACTTACAGCAATAGCATTTTACATTTCAAAAGCAGCCACCCTTTCCATCAAAAAGCCAGGATTGTCAAGGGTCAATCCATTTGCCTTGCCTGGATGGTGTCCAATTGGGATCAATTTGTCCAGGAGTGTGAAAAGCTTGGTACAATGTTCCATTGTAAAGGGTATCCAGCTGACCTGGTGTCGCAAGTGATGAATGACATTAAAACCAGGAGGACTAGGGGGGATATAATTCCTCTTATTCGGTTGATGGTGGTTCTAGGTGATTATGGACCCAGAAGAAAAAATTTCAGTGATCGAGTGGACTTGGCTGGGGCATTTATCACCCAGTTTTGCAATGAGGCACTTTCCATTTGGGAGATTATATTTAAATATTGGAACATTATTTCCTTATTTAAAGATATGTCTAGTGTAGCAGAGAACAGACCCGGAATTGTCTTCAGGAGAGGCAAAACTCTAAAAAATTATTTTGAACATCCCACCATTAACTATGGATCCTATTTCACAAACAAGGAATGGGGAACATACAAGTATGTGAATTGTCCACAATGTAAGATGGTGTTGGAAGGGGACTGGATAGAGGTGAACCAGTGGGTCTTTCATTCCTAGTCCCATTGTACTTGCAACACTGTAGGGGTTATTTTACTGGCTAAGTATTTAAGGTGCAAACATTTTTATGTGGGAAAGACAAAGAGAAAATGTAGGGAACGCATGTATGAACATGGGTTGGATATAAAGAAATGGGACATGAAAAATGCTCTGGCTAGACATATCAATGTTAACAGTGACCATGTTTTTGTTTTTTTTTTGTTTTAGAATGTGTTCAGAAGGATTTCGGGGGGGAGCCTTGGGAAGATGTATTGGAGGCTAAAGAGCTAAGCTGGCAAATGAGACTCAATGCCACTATATCCCCCGCTTAATGACAATTTGCCCATTATGCATGTTCTTAAATTAAAATCATACGTTGAGTAGAGGGGTTTCCAATAAGTTCAAATCCAGTTGGTTTTAAGTTTCTTGAATTAGATATATACATGCTTTTCTGAGTTACTTTTTTGATATTTAATATAGATAAAATGTATTTTGTATTCTTCAGTTTTGATGATTTTTATTGCATTCAATATTTAAAATATGCTACATATTGTGTTTTGTTTTTTACTGTGTGTTACTTTAAGCTTTTAATTAATGGGGAAATTTCATTGGATATGTGAAAATGGGTTGGGTATTTATGTGGGGTGCTTAGCGGTGTTTAGTGAGTCTGATGAAGTTTTTACGAAAGCACTAAATCCTCTGTGTTTGTGCAATAAATTGTATCTATATATCAGCATTGTTTGGTTTGCCTTCCTGAATTGTGCTGCTGCCTGTTACTTGATTCAGTGTTCCTGTGGTCTTCTTTGTGGTTCAACAGTTTTGTGCCTTGAGGTGGCAAGTCCAGACCTGGATTTGAGCTGAATGGCATGGTGAAATTAACCCAGAGTATGGGTCTTTTAACTCAGCTGGTTCAAGAGTTAACAGGGAAGGTTAACAGTATGCAGCACCATTTCAATCACATATCCAGTAAGGAAAATGAATTCTTGTAAACCCCTGCTTGCTTGCTCACTGCTGTGCAGAGAACCCATGTACAGAGGAGTTCTTCAGGGGGTGAAATGTCTAGTGTATCAGACACCCCCCAACAATGTCAAACAGTGGCTTTTGGGGTCTGTGTCTTTTGAGGAGCTTGGGCACAACCCAGAGCCCCAGACTTTGAGGAGCTCCATTATTTCCTTAGAATAATCTGTTTTCAAGTGTAAAAAATTACAACTTGAAAACTCATATCTATGTGAATCTAAAAGGGAGAAAAGGGTGCTGAAGGACCTCAGGTCATGGAAGTTCCTCAACGGGGTTAGTGCTGGGTCCCCCTTCCATGAAGAACTTATACAACTTTTTGACCGACATGGGTGTGAACTTTAGAGTGCCTGGTTAAAAATAACCAAAAAGAGATTGATGGCTTGATTATTGAATCAGAGAGGTTGGACAATGCTATACACAATTATCTATTGTTTCCGAATTATAAGAATGACTATGTGGCTATTTTTAAAAAGGTGGAAGTTGACATTAATAGAATTATAAATAACAAAGCCAAAAAATTTGAAAGGGATTGCATAGCCTATGCGGAAGGGAAGATGTATCCCAAACCTCCCTTAGCCAATAGGAACGAGGACAACCATGATGTGAATCAGTGGGAGGGATTTACTAGTCGAGATAATCAGGCTCTTGTTGAAACCGAATTCTCTTTAGGTGGAAACCAAGTGAACAGGCCTTGGAGGTCCAAATGCACATAGAACCAAAAGAACAGGGGCAACAATGGTTTCCATAATTCCTGGAATTATCAACAGGGGAATTATTGGCAGGGGAAGCATTTTTACAACTGGAATTGGGAACAGAGGGGAACTTGGACTGTACTAATGGGTTTTCTTTTAACAAAAATGATGTTCAAGGTACTGTTGTTAATGTCCATAATTGTGCAGGAGAGTTTACTTTGTACAATTATAGTGATTTCAAGTGTAACAGTGAACATGTTGACTTACTAAGTAGGGGTGAATTGTTTGTTCCATCAGCTAGTTTCAAAATTGATAGGATACTTATTGATTTGAAATTGTTTCTCAGGAAAGTTTGTTTTAAGCTTTTGCTCAATGGGGAATCCCATGGTGTAGGGGATGTGTTGAAGAGAAGTAGCACATTCAATCCCCCACTGCTTTTACAACTGATTATTTTTGAAAAACTGGTAGAGTATGAATTTAGGAATTTAAAAGACAAATATTCATATATTTATGATAATATAAGTTCCCAGGAATCGGTATTGTTGTGTGAGCTTTCAAATAACAAATAGCTCAGGGTGATGAAACCTGATAGGGGGGGGGGGGTTAGTCATCATGTGTAAAGATGACTATGTTAATAAAATGTTTTATCATGTTAATAATAGCGATTTATATGAAGAAACTACTTTGAGCTTGATTAAGTTGGCCTACCAGTGTACTGATTTTTATTTACAGGACATGTTAGATGAAGAAGACATTTCTTATGATGTACATGGTTTCTTTCAAGTTAAATTTCCTGTTGTACCGTGTATTTTTGGTATTCCCAAAATTCATAAGAGTACAAATAATCCACCCATGAGGCCAATTGTCAGTGCTAAGAAGTCTAAGACCCATCCCCTAGGGAAATATGTAGACATTATTTTAAACAACTGTTTATATTCTTTTGAACATATATGTAAGGATTCCTGGGACTTCTTAATGAAGATGAAAATGGTGGAATTCTCTGAAGATTGTGTTTTATGACCATTGACGTGGTAAAATTGTTCAATGTCAACCCCCCACGAGTTGGGTTTAGAGTGGTTCCATGATTTTCTTTGTGAATGTACTGCCCTTGATAATAATACGATTAATGTCTTGGTTCTATGTATGGAACTGGTACTCAATTATAATTTTGTATATCTAGAGGGACAATATTTTAGACAAAGAAGAGGGGTAGTGATGAGGCCGGCTTATGCACCCATCTTTGCTAACATCATCCTATTACAATGGGAGAGGCATGTTCTGTTTCCACACTTTGGGGTAAAACCTTGGAGTTTATATCTCTGGTTTTTAGATGACATTTTTATTGTGTGGGACAGAACTGTAGATGAAATTGAGGGGTTCATGGGTTTCTTAAACTCCTCTACCTCTTTTCTGAACTTTACACATCAGTATGATCTTTCTTCCATAAATTACTTGGATGTTACTATCTCCAAGGATTTAGTCAACAAAAATTGGGTTAGTACCAATAATTTAAACCCACTTACAGCAATAGCATGTTACATTTTGAAAGCAGCCACCCTTTCCATCAAAAAGCCGGGATTGTCAAGGGTCATTCCATTCGTCTTGCCCAGATGGTGTCCAGTTGGGATCAATTTGTCCAGGAGTGTGAAAAGCTTGGTACCATGTTCCATTGTAAAGGGTATCCAGCTGACCTGGTGTCACAAGTGGTAAATGACATTAAAACAAGGAGGACTAGGGGGGATATTATTCCTCTTATTCGATTGATGGTGATTCCAGGTAATTATGGACCCAGAAGAAAAAATTGCAATGACCGGGTGGACTTGGCTGGGGCATTTATTACCCAGTTTTGCAATGAGGCACCTTCCATTTGGGAGATTATATATAAATATTGGAACATTATTTCCTTATTTAAAGATATGTCTAGTGTAGCAGAGAATAGACCCGGAATTGTCTTCAGGAGAGGCAAAACTCTGAAAAATTATTTTGAACATTCCACCACTGATTATGGATCCTATTTCACAAACAAGAAATGGGGAACATACAAGTGTGGGAATTGTCCACAATGTAAGATGGTGTTGGAAGGGGACTGGATAGAGGTGAACCATTGGGTCTTTCGGTCCCAGTCCCATTGTACTTGCAACACTGTAGGGGTTATTTTCCTGGCAAAGTATTTAAGGTGCAAACATTTTTATGTGGGAAAGACAAAGAGAAAATTTAGGGAACGCATGTATGAACATGAGTTGGATATAAGGAAATGTGACATGAAAAATGCTCTGGCTAGACATATCAATGTTAACAGTGACCATGTTTTTTTTTTTTTGTTTTAGAATGTGTTCAGAAGGATTTCGGGGGGTGGGTCCGTGGGAAGATGTATTGGAGGCTAAAGAGCTAAGTTGGCAACTGAGACTCAATGCCACTATATCCCCCGACCTTAATGACAATTTGTCCATTACGCATGTTCTTAAATTAAAATCATACATTGAGTAGAGGGGTTTCCAATAAGTTCACATCCAGCTGTTCTTAAGTTTCTTGAATTAGATATATACATGCTTTTCTGAGTTACTTTTTTGATATTTAATATAGATGAAATGTATTTTGTATTCAAGATTTTTGATGATTTTTATTGCATTCAATATTTAAAATTTGCTACATATTGTGCTTTATTTTTTACTGTGTGTTACTTTAAGCTTTTAATTAATGGGGAAAGTTCATTGAATATGTGAATATGGGTTGGGTATTTATTTGCGGTGCTTAGTGGTGTTTAGTGATTCTGATGAATTTTTTCACGAAAGCACTAAATCTTCTGTGTTTGTGCAATAAATGTTATCTGTATATCAGCTTTTTTTGGTTTGCCTTTGTCAGTAAAAATATACTTTAAAAATGATCAATACATGGTAGGTTCAGGTTAAGGCACTTTAATCTTGCAGCAAGGAGACCAAAACGTGCTAATACAGAGTTTGTCTGACTAGAATCAGGAAATGCAAGCATTTTTATACATTTTCTAATAAGACATTGCCTACCAAGCTGACATTGTAAATCACAAGTTTTAACATCATTATGTCGTTAGTGCTTGTTTATATTATTTTCTGCTTGTACTATCAATTTTTGTGAGAAACTTCCTAAGAAAAAACAACGTGGCCTTGGCTACCACCAGTTAGATATATGCAATGTTACCATTCAAGGTACTATGGCTAATTCAAGCACAAAGCAAGTATAGATTGCAGTTCATTTCTCCAACAGTCCTTTGTCTATGTTATCTCTAACTTCTGCAGCTGTGCATGTTCTCATGCTTCGAACAGAGCTGATTGTTCAAAATAATTACATTACAGAATATAGCATTGTTCATTCATTTCTTCCTGACCTAGCAGATAATCACCTGCTTCTCAAGTACATTTCCAAAAGGCATAAACATGAATATTGTTGTGCTAGCAATTACTAGGTCAGAGGGCATCTTGCAAGTTTCAGAAAGCACACTGCAGTTTCAAAAGCATCTATTAGTCTCATATAAAACTAAGCTGTATATAAAATAGTGCATATAAAATAGAATGAAAAATGTGTTAACTCATTTAGTTTCTAATTAGCATTAAGCACACACATTAATACATATTTTTCTGACATGTCCCCCCTGTTAATACTTTTTAATACTATTTTCAAAAGAATAAACAGTTTGCTTCTTCTCCTAACCTCTTCCGTTCAGGATTTGCAGTTAACAGAGTCATTCAGTTTAAACTTATGAAAGTGTTTCACATTTCAACAATTATTCAATTTCAGTACTTTGATACAAAGTCTCAGAAACTGATATACCTATAAATTCTTTGATTAACTTTTTCATGCAGGGAATACCACAACAAATGCATGCTCCTAATAGGAGTAATCTTACACAAATGGCAATCAGGATGTTTATTAGGATGGAACCCCACCCCCCAAACAAATTCTGGAAAAAGTCCATCAGAGGGGTTGGGCCTGGTTTGGTCATGGTCGACACTTGCTGGATCACCTCAAGATGGTCATTTATTTTGTGCTGGTTGTCAGGAATGTACGAACAGCATTCTTCTTTTATTAAAGTGCACGTACCACCTCTCGCCGCTAGGGTGAATTTGAGAGCCATGCGGTTCTGAAGCACCACAGTTCTCATAGCATTCAGTTAATCAGTCACTAATTTGAGAGCAGAAAAAGTTGCATTGCTCATAACTTTGAGAAGTTTAGACAGTTTTCTCAGCTCCCAAATAGATTTCACTGCACCATATGCAGGGGCTATGCCTGCCCATGATATAATGGTGTCACTCAAGTCCATGTGTGTCAGTTTATCTTTGTTTTTTACGGAGTTATGGTTTCTCTATCCTGCTTTGATTCATCCTACTGGATTCTCAGGTCTCTTAATCGAACTTCTAGGTTTGCTGCTGACCTCTCTGATGTTTTGAATTTTTCCCTGAGGCAAAGCTGCAGTGTGTCTTATGGCTGGAACCAGGTAACCCAAAAAACAACTGCCGGACCAATTCTCAGGTAGCCATTTATATGCTTTTTTCCCACAAACAAAATAACAATTCTCTACTTTTGTATTGATATAAGCTTGCCCTGCATGAAACATTTTCTTATCAATAATAGAAAGCTGTTTTAAAAGAACAGGATTATGCTGTTTCTCTTCAACACTCTTATGCATCTTAGCAAAGTATGCATCATAGTTTGTATCACAAATAGTTTTAGTCTTACTAGGTTTAATATAACATTTATAAGAAACAGTCACATTGCAATTGCTCCAACCCACCTGAATAGTGTCATTCTTGTAAAAACATACAATCCCTTTTTGTGTAACAGGTAGGTACAATGCTATTTTGTCTTATGACTTCATAGATGAAGTATCAAAAATCAAGTTTTCCCAGGTCTCATTGACCCATAGGGGGACAGCAGACATTAATAATCCCCCATAAGCTGTCGGTATAGCTGTGCAAATCCAGCAGTTCGAAACATTGAAAGTCTCAGCATACACATATTTAATTGCCTGGTAAGTATTAAAGTTTGGATGCCAGTCTATGAGTAATACATCACGTTTGATCAGTTCAACTTTTGTGGCTGGGAAAAGGAAAGGCCACAACAAAAAGATTAATGTTATCAGTATGGCTATCAGAATAATCATGCAAATTTTCTGAGGTTGTTCTGCATCTCTGTTTACTCTATACCTGGTCATTTTGTTCTCGTTATACAACAGTAACAAGGTTTTTGTCCAGTTCAAAGTTCTTAACCAGTTTACAGTGTGTCAAATGAATCCAGGACGCTTGCTCTGTGATCTTGACTGCAGTGGGTGTCGACAGTAGTACCTGGGACGGCCCTTCCCACTTCAGAGAACTCCAGTTCTTTTTCTTCACGACCTTCACCCAGACCCATGTGCCTGGGGCTACTGCTGCTTCCGATGGTCTGGTTTGCTCTTTATCTGAAACAGAATTTAACTGCAAAAGTTTGTTATTCAAAAATCACCTCATATACCCTGCAAGTGAACTGTCAGCCTCCTGCTCTGCAGGCATGAGAGGTTTCCATTGAGGTGTATAATATGCCCTCCCAAACAGAACTTCAAAAGGAGTTAACCCTTTTGCATTTGGAACAGTTCTTCATGCTCAACAGTGCCAGAGGTAAACAGTGCACCCAGTTCTTTTGTGTCTCACTAATCAATTTTCTAAGTTTGTTTTTCAAAACCCCATTATGCCTCTTTGCTAATCCTGCAGATTGGAGGTGGTATGCACAATGATTTTTCAGAGAAGTCCCGAAATAATGGCTAAGTTGTTGTATAGTTTGATTTACAAAGTGTGTGCCATTGTCGCTATAAATCTTTTCCAGTATGCCAAATCTAGGAATAATTTCTTTAACAAGGACTTTTGCAAAAGTAGCTGCATCTGGATTTTTAGTTGGAAAAGCTTCCACCCATTTGGAAAACATATCTATAATGACAAGGCAGTACTTCTTATTTTCGCATTTGTTCAGCTCAATAAAGTCCATACAAATAGTATGGAATGGATATGGTGGTGTAGGGAAACTCCCTTGCTTAGGTTTCAATGTCCCTTGTGCATGATGCTTGTTACAAACATGGCATGCTGCACAAAAATTTATTGTGTAGTTTGTAAATCCATACGTCGTAAACACTCGATTCACTAACTGTACCATTCCCCCTGTTGAGACATGGCACTGCCCATGGCTCAACAAAGCTGCATATCTAAACAAGTTAGATGGCAAAATCGGTTTCTTCTCTTTGGAGATGTACAGTCCCTTCTCAAGGATTGCTCCTCGTTTTATCCCTTTTGTTTTTCTACATTTGTAGCAAGTGTCTGCATTGTTTTTAACATTTCTAAGTCTAAAATCTCAGATGGTTGTAATTCCTCACTCAAAAGAAATACTTCTGAAGCTGAAGCTGCTTGTTTTGCAGCTGTATCAGCCCTCGCATTACCTTTTGAAATTCTATCCTGTTGCTTGGTATGAGCTACGCATTTGCAAATAGCTACTTTCTGAGGTAACTGAATAGAGTCTAACAAGTCTAAAATAAATTGCACATGGTTAATTGGTTTACCAGTAGATGTTATCATTCCTCTATTTTTCCACTGCTGCACAAAAACATGTACAGTAGAAAACGCATACTGACTGTCAGTAAAAATGTTCACTCTCTTACCTTTTGCTAAGGTACATGCCCTTGTCAAAGCAATCAGTTCTGCTGCTTGTGCAGATAAGTTGTGTGGTAAAGACTTTGCTTCTAAAATCTCAGTATCAGAAACTACTGCATACCCCACTAGATTCTGTCCTGTAGGACCCCTCCTGCATGAGCCATCCACATAGTATGTCACCTCGGCATCATCCAAGGGAAAATCTGTAAGATATTTTCCAGGTAATGTCTTTTGCTCAATCTCCTGCAGGCAGCAGTGTGGTTTGCCATCTGCAGGGGTTGGGAGCAAGGTTGAGGGATTCAAAGTTGTGCATCGTTCAATTGTCATATGAGGTTGGCTCAACAGTATAGTCATACAGGAAAGATGTCTAGCAGGAGAAAGATATGCTACTTTTTCTTGCAGTAAAATAATTGTGACTGCATGAGGCACTCTCAATGTGAGAGGGTGGAACAACAATACTGAGGCCAAAGCCTGCACTGCCATTGCAGCTGCGACTACTGCTTGTACACAGTGGGGCAAGGATCGTGCCACTGGGTCTAGCTGTGATGAATAATAAGCTATGCGGCATTGTTTGTCCCCATGCTGTTGTGTTAACACTGATGTCATATAACCTTGCTTACAATCTACAGTTTGGAAAAATAATTTATGATAGTTTGGTAATCCTAAAACTAATGAAGAAGCTATCAGTTGTTTCAGTTTGCAGAAAGCTGATTCTGCTTCTGGTGTCCACTGTAATAAATCTTGTGCTGCCATCGGGTTTTTGAATATCAAGTTGGTCAGCGGAGCAGATTCCAAGGCATAGTTTGGAATCCAACTCCGACAAAAGTTAGTAGTACCCAGGAAGGACATCATTTCCTTCTTGGTAGTTGGTTTAGATGCTTGTAATATTGCTGTTTTTCTGTCTTCATCTAATATTTTGCCTTCTTTGGATATTACATATCCCAGGTATTTAACCTATTTTTTCCAAAGTTGCAGTTTGTTTTTGTTTACCTTGTGTCCTTGAGTGGCTAAAAATTGTAGTAATGCTATGGTATCCTCTCTGCATTCTTGCTGGGTGGGGGCTGCCAGCAGAATGTCGTCTACATAAAATAAAATCTGACTGCCTTTCGGTGGGATAAATCCCGCCAGGTTACTTGCCATTTCTTGTGCGAATATTGTTGGACTTTCACAATATCTCTGTGGTAGTCTCGTATATGTATACTGTTTCCCCTGAAATGTAAATGCAAACCAATGTTGGCTGTCAGGGTGTATCGGAATTGAGAAAAATGCATTGCTAATATCTACCACAGAAAAATACTTTTGTTGAGGTTTCAAATAATTCAATAAAGTGTGTGGATCTGGCACCGTAGGTTCCCTGGGTATAACTGCGTCATTTACAGCTTGTAAATCTTGGACCATACGCCATTCTCCGTTTGCTTTCCTAACAGGAAATAAGGGTGTATTACATGGTGAATCAGGAGATTCTATCAAGACTCCTTCCTTAAGTAAGGCTGCTATTATAGATTTGATTCCTATTTCTGCATCCTTTCTCAAGGTTTACTGTCTCTTTTGAGGTCTAAATGCTGATTTTGGCATGATAGTAACTAATCCTGCTGTACGAATAAGTCCTACATCTGATTTCCCTGTTGACCAGAGAGTCTCTGGTATGTCTCGTAAGGCTTTTTTCTCTTCCTCTAGTAAGAGTGCTACTCAGCTATCCTCACTTGCCTGTGAGTGTACAGCTGGGTGGGTCTGCATTATCCAATTTAATTTCTGCTTTTGTACTCCCTGTTCGGAAAGTTCTAACTCTGTCTGCTTTTCCCACCTTGTGACTTTTTCTCCAAAGTTTGCCCACTTCAAATTTTTTTTTTTAGTTAAACTCACATATGGTAATTGATTAGATTTGTAAAGTGCTAGGAATTCCTGGGGCAATGAACAGCTTACTACACTGTTTCCTTCTGTGTCCCAGTACAAATTTCGTTATACTAATCTGTTAGCATGGTTTCTAAACAGTTCTTGCTCATATTCTTTATCAGGTTCTGGTCTGTTACAGTAATATAGAGTGCAATGCAACAAATGCTGTTTATCAGTGTCAAGGGAGGGGGATTTACTGATGGCTACGTTCATCAGTTCTTCGCTTACTGCCCCTGGACCAGTCATAACTAAGTCCTGGCTGTATCAATAAAATGTTTCACCCTCCGGTCGCACTACAAAAGTATCCATTTGTCGCTGTGCTTCCATACCTTGCATAGTTGGAACTACGGCTGTGCCAAATATCTGCATTAGGTCTCTGCCCAAGAGATTCACTGGGCATTTTGCAGAAACAACAATTTTGCTTTTCTATGTCATCCCTGAAACTGGGTCAGTTATCGCTATGTTGTGGGAGAGTGGCTCCCGATACAGCTGTCCATTAGCTGCTTTCACTAATATGTAGTCAAGTGATTCTGAATTTTCTGGTAGTTTGGAAGGATGTATCAGGGTCCATGAAGCCCCTGAGTCACACAGGAATTTAACTTCCCTCCCCTCTACCAGAAGTGTAACTTCCGGTTTTGTGTCTGCTAAGTAGAGCTCTAGGCTCAATAATGCTAAGTCCAAAATTTGATTTTCTTCATTATCTGTGATTTCATGCACATCCTCTACCTCTTCTATCATATCCTCTACCCCTTCTATCACATTTGCGCTTGTCTTTTCTTGTTTATTCTTATCCAGTGATTCTTGACTACCATATAGTCAGTCCTCACCATCCTTGTCTTCTGTGGTTACCTTTTTATGTTGCCTGCAATCCCTTGCTAAATGTCCCTTTTTCCCACATTTAAAACATTCACCCCTTTTCTTTCTCTCTTCAAAGTCCTCTGATCATTTATCAGATTGTTTGTTTCCCTGGGTATTTTTCGTACCCTTCCTCCCAGTTTGTACTACAAAGACTTCTGATCCATCTTCTACTGCAAATACTTGAGTTTTCTTTTTCTTTTTGCTATTAAAATGCCTTTCGGCATGTCTTGCATATTCAAGTAGTGACTGTAATCTACTTGTACGATGATCTACCATGTGCTTTGTAATAAAGCTGCTAATGGGTGCAATACTGCCTTTTAAAAATGCATTCTTTAACTGTTGCTCATATGGGGAATCATGTGTTTGGTCTTCAGCTACCTGCATTCCACAATGGTTATTAAAACATTCTAATAATCTAGCATAATATCTATCAACAGTTTCACCTTCTTGTTGTATGCATTGATTAATGCAAATCCAATCAGCCCTAGGCTTCCATTTTTCAGAGATTCAGTCTGTCAGATCTTTCACTCTGTTGTCCAGTTCTGCATTACTATGTGGGAGTGGTCTAAGCTCTGCGTCACGGGGATTCCAGTTGCCACTGATCATGTGCCAATCTGGACCTACGATTTGTCTAACTACTTTCTCTACTTCCTCTCCATTCAAATGGTAACTTAACCTCATGCCCTGTAAGTCTTCTAAGAATTTTCTAAAATTAACTTTTGGATGGGGAATTCCCTTTGTGGCTTTCCGGATGTCTTCCGGTGTCCACGGTCTATATACTAGAAGAGTTGGGTCCTGTCCTGCCTGCGGATTTGGTACTTCTATGAGTGGACATATCTCTTCTTCACTCATAGCTTGTGAATTTTTATTCATTTCATACAATTCAATATCCCCTCTTAAGTTGTGTGCTCGAGACCTGGTCTCGGCAGGATCTCCGACAAATGGTTTTGGTTTTGCAGGAACAGCTGGGTATAGCGGAGGTGGATCAGCTTGTCCACTTGCTTCATATTCTGGTAAGGGAAGTGGAGGGGGAGGAGGGGCTGTTGCTATTACCAAGTTATTGTCTTCTTTATCTAAGAACATTGCTTTTGAATTTTTAATCTTTTGTTCCCTGCGGTTTGCTTCCTCAAGCCACTTGTGTGCCTGAGGGACTCCTAATTGTCGTTGCTTTTTTAGCTGACCTTTCGCGTCTGTTTTAAGTTGCCTAACAAGTTTAATAAGTGAAGGTTTATCTAAATTACTGTCAAATTTGTATTTATTAACACATTTTGTATAATACCTAACATTATCGGCATGCTGTAATTGCATATATTTCGCGTCTTCAGTTAAGGGCAGGTCTCGGGAACTTTTTGTGCACTGATTTCCCATGTTGCCTTTGCTAAGTTAGAAATTGTTACGTAACCCTTTTTATCACGTGGTACCACAATTTACACCTTTTCACAGTTTATCTAGAATAACTGCCTACCTATTCTGTTTCCCTGATCTATGACAAGACAGCAAACTTTTTTGTCCCTGATCTGCACAAGCAAATCTCCCTGACAAAAACAACAATACTGTAACAAGTCCCTGTTCTAAAACAGAAAAAGGTAAATTCCTCCTTACCTGACCCTCCATGTCTTGATCCCACTGGAACGTTGACTCGTCCTCCAATCCCAGATCAGAAACAGTGGCTGGCCTGTTTCAAACGACAATTCAGTCGGAGGTCTTTCAAAGCAGAAGAGCCAATGTGGCCACTTCTCCGTATGGGTGCATGCCACCGGGCCCAATTCTGACCTGAGCCAGAGTGAGAGATATGATTTCCGGTCTGAAGGACCAAACTGTCAGTAAAAATATACTTTAAAAATGATCAATACATGGTAGGTTCAGTTTAAGGCACTTTAATCATGCAGCAAGAGACATAAACGTGCTAATACAGAGTTTGTCTGACTAGAATCAGAAAATGCAAGCATTTTTATACATTTTCTAATAAGACATTGCCTACCAAGCTGACGTAGTAAATCACAAGTTTTAACATCATTATGTCGTAGTGCTTGTTTATATTATTTTCTGCTTGTACTATCAATTTTTGTGAGAAACTTCCTAAGAAAAACAACGTGGCCTTGGCTACCACCGATTAGATATATGCAATGTTACCATTCAAGGTACTATGGCTAATTCGAGCACAAAGCAAGTATAGATTGCAGTTAATTTCTCCAACAGTCCTTTGTCTATGTTATCTGTAACTTCTGCAGCTGTGCATGTTCTCATACTTCGAACAGAGCTGATTGTTCAAAATCATTACATTACAGAATATAGCATTGTTCATTCATTTCTTCCTGACCTAGCAGATAATCACCTGCTTCTCAAGTACATTTCCAAAAGGCATAAGCATGAATATTGTTGTGCTAGCAATTACTAGGTCAGAGGGCATCTTGCAAGTTTCAGAAAGCACACTGCAGTTTCAAAAGCATCTTTTAGTCTCATATAAAACTAAGCTGTATATAAAATAGCGCATATAAAATAGAATGAAACACGTGTTAACTCATTTAGTTTCTAATTAGCATTAAGCACACACATTAATACATATTTTTCTGACAGCTTTCCTGGCTTGTGCTGCTGCCTGTTACTTGATTCATATTTCTCCAGATGTTTGTATAACAAATTATTGGTCTGCCTCTTTCTAATGTCAAGCATATGCTCATAAATACACTCTTTAAATTTACACTGGGTCTTTCCTACATAGAAACTATCACACACCTCACAGTTTCCTAAATATATAATGCCCATAGAATTGCATGTACAATGAAAAGAAGCATGTATCATCTGGTTATTGAGTTTGATTTTATCCACCTCCATCATGTGTGTGCACTGGTTACAATAACCTCATCTAAAGGTGGCAAGATTTTTACTAGATAGTACTATAGACTTTGTGTTACTTTCAAATAAATGTTTTATGGACCTACCCTTTTTAAATACTATTCTGGGGCAATTCCCAAAAAGGTCACTCAAACCATCAAAACACTGGAAAAGTTTCCAAGTTTTCTCTAAGATCCTATAGATAAGTTCATGTTCCACAGTATAAGTAGTAATAAATGAACACATACATTCACTCATAGGATGCAATCGCGTTTTCTACATCAAATCAGGTTCCCTTGCCATAATAATAGGTGAGAATAATCCATTATGTATTTTCCTGTTTACTTTGAAGTAAACTTCCTTTACCAGCTCTAGCGGATACCCTCTAACTTTAAACATTTCCAACAATTTGTCAGCTTCCACTTCAAAAACGAAATTGGGAAAAACCATTCTAGTTAACCTAACAAACTGGCCTTTGACAATGCCCCTTTTTGATGCTGCGGGGTGACAGCTATTGTAATACAGCAAACTGTTAGAATAAGTGGTCTTTCTATATCCTACATTTTTACAGGTTTAACTATATAGTAGTGAGTGCTTTGGGTAACCTATTTGTAAGAGCCAGCACACCTGCGCACCTACCCCGAGGCCGTCTATTCCCCTCTTTTTTTATCTTCTCTGCCTTACCTCCGATCAAGCTTTGTGAATTAGTGTAATTCCCCTCATAGGCCACTAAATGGTAGTAAAACACCAGGCTTTAAAATTTGCATTCTGTACTTCTAGCTGAACTCCTCCAGCTCTATCTAACACCCACCTCCAGCTATTCCTGTAGGATCTTTACATCCTGATATCCCCCCTCCCGTAGAAAGGCATAAAACAGGGTTTTACCTTCTTATATCAACAGTACTTCATCTATATAGCTCATTCTTTCTGTCTCTTAATTACTCCTGCTTCTGGGCTCTTTACTAAATACTTTCTCCCCTTATACCTAGAACTAAGGACACCCTTTACATTTCTTGTTTGGAAAATAATTAAAGAAAGTGCCACTTACCTACTCTAAGCTAAATAAATCTCAGTCACACTGAATAACTGATTACCTCTCAGCTTCTCTCAGCTGTAACCCGCTCCATTCGCCCTGCAGGCTCACTCCATTCCCCTAACCTACCCCCAATTCCCACCCACCTCCAGAGGTCCTAAACTTATACTCCTTTAACCACACCCTCTCTCCCAACCATCCAATCTAATACTTCTACCAATCTATATAATTTAACCACACCCCACCTATTTCACACTTACCACACCTCCTACATCCAGTACCACCTTCTAAGCCTCTTAAAATAATTCTATACCTATCTTTGCTTCAACACAAACAACTTTATAATACCCTTACTTTTCCTTTATCTTTCTTCCCCTGTTCCTGCTATAGGTATACAAGAAACTCTCTAAAATATGTCCTCAACAACTAAACCTAACCTAACCAAATCTATAACACTATTTACTCTCATATCTATTCTCACCTCTGCCTATCTTTTCACCTCCATTAATAAAGTTAATCATGACTACTTCAACTAATCTCCTAAACAAACAGCTAGTCACAACTACACCTTTACCCATTTTCAAATAAATACCACATCCACACCCTGCTACCTGCTAGCCAAATATCATCGACTTACTCATATTAAATTCAATAACACAATTGTAAAAAACTAAAATACCTGACCAGCTTCCTTAACTACCCATCTTCTGCCCTAAAAACTCCTACCTTAAATGATGGTGACATCCACCCTAATCCAGGCCCAACAAACATTCCAGCTTTTACAACTCCTTCTACTACTGCCCCCACCCTAACTACCCAAACCTGTCTCTCAAATTCTTTACTTTTAGGTCATCTCAATATCCACAGTATAAATAATAAAATTGCCCATCTCCATGCCCTCCTTGATATTTATTCTTTTCATATCCTCTGCCTCACAGAAAGTTGGTTAAAACCTGCAACTAAAGATAATAAAATAATCCCCCTAGGTTACAATATATTGAGACCTGACCACATAAAACGTATGGGTGGGGGTGTAGCTCTACTGTATAAATCCACTCTACAGATCTCCTCCATACCCTATAAACCACCCCAGGATAGTAAAGCTGAAGTTCTTATCTCCCGACTTCAAGTAAACACTTCCAAAGCCCTTTATATTATCTGCATCTACCTACCCCCTGGTAATAATATCTCTATAATAGAAGACATTCTAAGCTGGGTATCAACTTGTTACCACAAGAAACCATTATACTTGGTGATTTTAATACTGACTGGAAATGTGTAAATACAGATAATCCTTCATCTCATATTAATCTTCATGGCTTTAGTCAAACTATCACCACCACCACTAGGCTTAACAAACCCAACAACAAAGAAAGTATCTTAGATTGGATACTCATTAATAAACAACAACAAATATACAAGGTAGGAACTCTACCAGTTGACTTAAGTGATCATATGCTAACTTACATTATAAGACAAAAGAATGACATCCCAAACACCCCTACTTATAAAATCTCTCGAACCAACAACCATTTTAGCCCTGTATTATTCCAAAATTAACTTAATGCCTGTAATTGGTACCCACTAAAAACTCTCCCTCTTGAGCAGGCTATCAAAGATTTCAACTCTAAATTCTTAACTATCCTTGATAAGCATGCTCCTAAACGTTCTATCAGAATGAAGTCCAAACCTGCCCCCTGGCTTTCAAAACAAACTAGACAATTCATATTGCTTAGGAATAAATCTTGGACCAAGTGGAGAACATCCAAAAATATCTCTGAGCACCAAACATTTAGACAGTTAAGGAATACTACTAAAAAAGCCATACTTACTGACAAAAAAACTACTACTGTAAACTACAGCAATCTCACCATAACAACCCCAAAAAATTCTGGTCTAGTGTTAATAGACTCCTTCACCCAGGGCACTCCACCACACCACCCCCTCTAGGGGCGGATAACAATACCGCCCTTCAAACTGCCAATGCCTTGAATACCTTCTTTACATACACCATAAAATCTCTAGCCTGTCAACTGTCTACAAACAACTCTAATCCCCAAAAATCTTTACCTAATACTTTCCCAGCATTCCAAATACAACCCATTGCTACCTCATACATCCAAAAACGTATACATAAACTTAAGCCATGTACCCCCTCTGCAGACCAAATACCATCTGAATATCTGCAAAAAGCAGCTACAACAGTTGCTTATCCTGTATCCATACTTATTAACAGAATCATAAATGAAGGAACAATCCCAGATATCTGGGAAATCTCCCACATTATCCCTCTACATAAAGGTGGAAACTCCAGTGTGTATTCCAACTACAGGCCTATAGCTCTCTTATCACCCTTAGCTAAAGTTATGGAAAAATGCATTCACCATCAACTAATTAACCACCTAATCCAACATAATATACTAGCTAACTGTCAACATGGTTTCATTTCATAGCACCACCACAGCCCTCCTATCTTTCACCGACTCTATCAATAAAAGCCGTAACAACAACATCCTCCCATCAGCACTCTTTACTGATCTGTCAAAAGCCTTTGACATGGTCAACCACCCCCTACTCCTAAAAACTCTTGAATCCCTTGCTCTTGACACCAAGGCTGTTCTCTGGTTTAAGTCCTACCTTAACAATAGGCAACAAGCATTTCTTTGGGAGAACAAACTATCTTCCCACCTACCAGTCTCCCTTGGTGTCTCTCAGGGCTCCATTCTCGGTCCACTTCTATTCTCAGTATTCATCAACGACCTTTACTTAGTAATCTCTCAAGCTACCTGCATACAATATGCAGATGATTCCACGCTCATATGTTCTGCCAACTCCACATCTGAACTACAATCCCTAACCCAGACAGTATTCAACTCAGTCGAGGCATGGTTTCTAAACCATTGCCTCCTTTTGAATGCCAAAAAAAACAAGCTCTTACTCTTCACACCTAACAGTAAGCCCCCCCCCCATCAATTTCTCAATCAAATCAAATAATGGCACCATTATAACCCCAGACTCAACCACCAAACTATCAGGAGTCTTATTTGACAATCATATAAATAACACAATAAAAGCTGTAAATAGAAAATTGGGCTCCCTATATAGAATAAAACTCATCTTAACACCAACAGCCAGAACTACTATTGCCCACTCTCATCTAATCTCCACTCTTTTTTATGATTCCCCCATTTATACCAACCTAAAAAAAACAATCTCACTAAACTAACTAACTCCTATAATAATATTGCCAGGTTTGCCACTGGGAACCCATTCAGAACTCACCACTCTCTGAACCTAAAGCAGCTAGATTGGCTTGAACTAAAAAGCATTTTGATACTTTCCCAACTTACCATTGTTCGTAGGATATTCTACCAACCTAACAGCACATTGATACTCTCTAACCTTACTACTCCCTATGCAAACCTCAATTCCTTACGCTCTTCCACTAAACTACTAGCTAGCATTAACAAGTCTAATAACTTGGCAGGTGACTCCTTGTTTTCTAATACTGCTGGAAAATATTGGAACATGTTGCCATCAGATCTAACAGTACTTCCCTCCTTCCCACTCTTTAAGCAAAGGCTGAAGCAACATCCTAAAACTCACTGGTTATGCCCTTGCTGATACCCTGACTAATTGTCTGCATTCTCTTTTGCCATTTTTCTCTATCCTACCTCCCCTTACCTTTTATCACTACTTACCCCTGGGTAGTGGTAAATGTCTGAAATTATTGTTGCAAACAGGAGATGAATTAAACTGCGAACATATTGTAAATTACCTCTCATATCTTAATTTGAAAGAGTATCTTGTTCCTTTTAGTTTCTTTTTTTTTGTGTGTTTCATAATTTGCATACTTCTCTCTAGCCAATGCTCTCTAATTATTTTTAACTAATTTTTGTGTAAATAATTTCTTTTGAAAATGGTATTTGCTTAAATGGTATAACTTTGTAATTGCTGCTCTCTCATCTTAGTTTTTTCTTACATTTTCTCTTATAATTGTGCATTATAAACTTTTAAATGTCACTGTGGAGCTTTTCTCCCCGGGCCTCCACTGAAAATGGAAATATATCCAGTTGGACTAGCCCGGTTAACAAATGTAAAATAAAAAAAAATAAAAAATAAAATATATATATTACTCATAATAGCTTGCTTAGTAACATCCTTACTTACAGAGTCATCTAGATAGTTAATTATATTAACATTGAACACATGGGTAAATTTCAGAAAGGATGTTGTGCAATTGAAATACTCAACAAATCTCTGAGCTTCCAATTCATTAATCTTCCGAGCTATAAAGATGTCATTTTGGTTCTGAGTCTGTTTTGGTGTAGAAAAATCACAGACTTCCAGAAGCCTATAATAAATGTATGCAATATGGGAACACTGTACATACAATGAGGACATCGCATGGTTGATTATGTATCTGCATTTAGTAAATTATTATCACTTCTAATACCATGCTGATATCTAGCAATGGCCTAGACTTGAAGGCTGGAAATAGATTCTAAGGGGCTTAAGTCACAGTTAAATCTCTTGCCAGAAACAGTGACCTTACATTTGCCTGATGGCACAAGACGACAACAATAATCAGTTAGCCCGTCCTTTTAAATGGAACTTATGTTCTACTTCTCCTTCATGCCTTCCTTTCCATCTACCTTTCTCTTTGTCTCAAGGCCTGTTCAAATATTCTGAAGATTCCCCTCTCCACCACCTATCCCATCCTGGTAGACCATCCCATGGCTTCACCACACTCTTTGTGAAAAAAATATTTTTGAAGATACAAGAAGCATGGAGTCACTACATATTTAATTCTCTGCCTCCTCATTCAACCTGCTGCTTTCCTGTGCAGAATAACACCTTTGCATCTATCTTATATGATCCTATGTGCCAATATATTGCCTTCCTTTTCCAATATGGTCTCAGGTGGGAAGATTTCAAGCTTTTATAGTGTCTGGTCATATCCCTTCTCCTCCTTCTCTCAGAGGATTCAGGAAGATTTCCTGTGGATTCCAGTTCCAACAGCTTAAAGCCTGTTTCCTTATATAGCCAGCAGATCTAATAGTACTCAAAGTGTGATCTGATCAGGTTTAAAACATTACTACATTGCTGCTAGCATATATCATCTTATGATACATCCTAGCACTTTATTTGCTTCTACCGCTGCTTTGTCACTCTGTTTTCAGTGGCCCATATTTGATCAACCTTCCATGTCCTTTTCTTGCTCTGCTGCTATCAGTTCCACTTCTTCCAACCGATACATCAGGGTTATAATAGCCTTTGTGTAGTACATTGCATTTGCCTGTATTGAGCCTTAACTGCTACTTTCTGTCCATCAGCTAACAAGTGGATGTGAGAGTTTCTTAATCTTCATGTTGAAATGAATGGATGGAGACACTGAAAGTTTCAGTTGGTTCACTAGCCTTCATAACATTCCTGTCTTTCTTTGCATGCACATATGGACTGTCTATTAACCTTACCTTATGTGAAGGTGGTAGCTGATCTTTAACTCAGAATGCGCATGCTACTTTCTTTGCCTGAAAGATGGAATGCAGGAGATCCATACTGGGTGTCTACATCCAAATTATTGACAGATTTGTAACAGAATATGTTGAAATTAGCCAAATGAATAAATGGCAAATCAAAGTTTTCACCTTTTGAAAAGTTGTTTCAGACCATTTGATATAAAATCTGATAACACAAGACAGGAGGTAGACTAAGCCAGTGTTATCACACACACACACATACACACACACACACACACACACACACACACACACACACACACACACACACACACACACACACACATAAGCAGGCACCCACCCATGTGAGCACATTTGAACACACTCGTGCACACACACACACACACACACACACACACACACACACACACACACACACACACACACACACACGCGCGCACACATAAGCAGGCACCCACCCATCTGAGCACATTTGAACACACTCGAGCACACACACACACTCACATGCACACATGCGCGCACACACACACACACACACACACACACACACACACACACACACACACACACACACACACACACACACACACACACACACACTTTGACTATAAAGATAGTACCATAACTTAATATTTGCCTAATATTCCCACCTCAAAATCCTTTTTACTCCTGTATTATCTTTGCCTAATATGGGGCAAAATGCATGACATGTTAAACCAATCAGTACAGCTGATGCTATATTATGAATTGGTGTGTTTCTACTATTCCATTCATTATGAATGTTGTGATGTGTGCCTCTGTATCTATGATGTCCACATTCAGTAAGCATACTCCGGGTTCCATGTTAATAAGTTCTGTGTTGACCTGTTGCCTCAAATCTAGAAGCAAAATCTAACAAAGAGCCAGTAGAAAAATTTTCATAATCATGAAATTCCCCCTTAGGAGAGATGGATCATATGCAATAAATGGAGGCCTGGTGAGACTGATCACAGACAGGATAAGCTTTTGGTCTGTTCCATTGTTATATAGCACACTTTTAGTTAATGAAATAATTTTTTGTGAATGCAAAACAAGCATGGATAGTTAGAATGCCTGAGGATTTACCATGCTTTTGATGACCAGATAGAGAATGCATGCATTTAGTGTATCTGTGCTATGCTAGTTAACCCGCCTCAGTCATTTTGGTTGCATTAAGTCTTTTAACATCAAGATACTTAAGATGCTTGGAGATAAAGACTGAACCAGTTGTGAAGAAACAATACACACATCTATGCAATATACATGAACAACTATTTAAAATACATTGAATGACACATCTTAACACATGTTAACACGTTACCTTGTTGGTGACATGGGGTGATATCTCACTCATCATAAGACTTGAGGAAGGTGCCATTGTCTACAGAAAGCAATAGCACAAATAATTATCAAGAGTACAGTCTAAAACATAAACTTAAAAGTTGATTAAATCTTGTATTATAAGATAAAGGCAGTATGAGCTATGAAAGTAAGCAAGAAGGCTAGTAGACTTAGGAACTTAGGAACAATACTAGACAAGTGATGATAGGGACCATAAGAGGTTAGTCAAACATGGGGGTTGGGAGGGTGGCCTAATGGTTAAGGTGTTTGCCTTACAAGCACAAGGTGCAGGGTTTGAGTCTCACAAGGGATAATTGGCTAGGCTTAAAATGCCCCTCCAAGGGCAGTTAGCTTACTACTAATCTATGAACCTATGTCTTTAAATAGGCACAGTAAACTTCTTGCCATCCTTTACACGCAATAAATAGTGTTTTCTTCCCAAACTGAGCATCACTGTACATGATGACCCTGGTGTCAATTTGTGTCTATCCATCCAGTCTTCAAGAATAGCCTTAAAGTCAGACAAAGTGGTGTCTTGCTTGATCTGTAATGGAGACTTATTCCATACTCTTGGAGTAAATTGAAATAGAAATCAAAACCTGTAGCAAGGCTTCCTCATTTGTTGGTGTACAATTAAGTCCTTGGAATGCTTGCTTGCAGGGCCACTGTTTTTTTTTTTTTTTCAAAGAAATACATGGTTAGGCTCCTGAGTACAAACAGAGTTGTAATTATCAGAATAGTGGGTGGAATTAAAGCTTTTATTTTTTAATTTTTTTATTTTTTTTAGTTAAGACTCATTGGGAGCCTTTCCAGTTAAATGCTATGCTTAGATTTGCACATACCGAAGGAGACACTGTACTTTATGATGGATCTGAACAGTAGAGAGCAAAATGACTTCTTTGGATCATGAAAGTTTTTGCTTGGAAATTGTCAATGCCAGAGCAAAAGATTTTCTGCCATTATGATCAAATAAGTGAGACAATTGTCCATGTAAGTAACTAGGTCTGTTTTGACAATTATCTGTCTGAACAAAAATATCACTTATATATAAGGTGGTAGTAGCTTTTCTGCTAAATGTTATCGTGTAGCACTTATTGGCCCTTAGCTTGAGATTGAGTACAGCATGTATATGCATATTCTAATCCTTCTTGGAGCAGTTTAGTATTAGCATATGAGCAGATAACTGTACTCAGCTTATAATCATCAGCAAGCATGGTCAACCATACTTCTAGGATCTTGGAGAGGAAGTCTGTCAAATAAATGCCAAACAAAAGAGTCCAGCTCTAATTCTTGTGATACAACACTAGTTAAAATTAAAGGTTCAGATAGGATACCACCAGCTTTTCATACTTAGTTCAGAGGTTCATAGGTGATTACTAGGCTAACAACCCCAGGAAGTTTGATTAAGCCTAGCCATGCTTCCCCAATATATCTGACATGTTTTAGTGCCTAGTTGTATTTTAAGGGGTGTATGTAGGTTGGAGCATTTACATGCTGCTTCTGCCTATTAGAGTCATAGGTGCCAAACCAGGGGTACATTTTTGTTTCTGCATCCAGTGGTACAAGTCACACCTGAACTGAGTTAGGGAAGAATTTTGAAATATTTTCTTCACTTTATTTATTTACACTTTGTAGGCTAAGATAGTTCCACTAGGCCAATGATGTCTTTTCTTGGGTGACCCAAGAAGGCATTTATAGTGACTAGGGGTAACTTGATCAGAGCACCAGGGACTATCACTACTTTTTTTGATAGGTGCCTTGGAATCTCTCACCTCCACCAGAAATACTACCAGCTGAGGCAGATGGGGCCTCAGTTTAATTGTCTCATCTGAATGACAACACATTTATACAGCACTTTGATCTGTTTGATTTGCAATCTAGCAGACAATGTAAGGATTTACATAAGTTCGTCTAATTATTCAAAAATTCCTGAATGAGGGATAGTTTCAAAATTCTTGGCCAAGTCAGTAAAAGTATTGAGCATGGAGTGAACATTGTCCTTAGTTTCTGTAACCTTTTCAAAGATATTTATTACTTTCAAAAACAAACCTAGACTGAGTGGGGTATAGAACTGCTAGGTTGATAAGGCATGCATAAAAACATTTTGCCATGATACACTCAATGTCTTTGCGTATAAGACAGCAAAGGCTGACAGGCCTATAATTACCTGCATCTATAGAGATGCCACTGATCTGTAAGTGAGCCACCCTCGCATTCTTCAAGCATCAAGTATAAACCCTGTTGATAGGCTGAGTTTGAACAATTTAATTAGAGGCTCAAATAGTGCATTCTTGCCTCAGATGAGAAAGCAGTTCATTATACTATCCAGTCCCATAGAATAAGTGCTGTATTTAACCTTTGGCAGTGAATTCCAAGACTTGTTACAAAGTGATTTTAATGGAAAGCTAATTTTCAGGAATACTGGGAACAAAAATGTGGGTAGTAGGGTAAGGTTAGCACTAAATGCATCTGTTAGCATATCAGTTATATCCTTTGGATCAGAATGAGTGATATTATGGATAAATGCTAGACATTATATTTTAATTTCCTAGCATAACTGAAGAGGAAGATTTTTAGTTCCCTTTAGTATCTGTAGTGACCTTAAGTTTGTACTCTGTGTGTACTTTCTAATAGTGCTCCTAAGTTCTTTCTGGCTCTTTCAATGTGGTGTTGACACAAAGGCATCAGGATTTTTTTTTACAGTTTTTTTTTATTATTTCTTTGTTTTGTTACGCAGTTTATTAACACAAAGAGTTCTACTACAGAAGTTAACTCCTGAATTTACACTTTTCTATGTAGCTGTTTAGGTGCTGATAAACATTTGGGATGAAAATGGCAGCCCCTTAAGTTCGGTACATTTATGGAGCATTGTTAGGAATTTTGCATAAGCATTCTACAAAATGAAGCAGTTCTTTCCTAGAAAAGTCCCTAAAGATGGTCTCATTTAGTAATGTGGAAAATCCACTAGGCCTGAAAGAAAAGATAAGTGATTAGTGATCAAATGTAACCACGGTTGAAGAAATATATATGGAGGGGTACATATGTGGTCTGTACTGATAAGGACTAGACTGTAGTGGGTGGTAAATTTTATGATCTGCTGAAGTCTGTTGGTATTAACAAAATCTAGAAAATGCTAAACATTTAAATTTTTAGATGTATAAGTATTCCAATCAATGCTTAGATAATTCAAGTCTCATAGCAAGAATGAATCTGGCTTATTATTAAGGTTTCACTGGTATTAATGTGCTTTCCATGACTTATCAGTGAATTGAAGAAACCACACAGCTGAAAATACGGAACACACTGTTTACTGCAAAACACTCAGTGAAATTCAAAGTTAGCGCTTTCGTAAGGTACAAAGACCTAACTTCATCAGACCCAGGTCTGATGAAGTTTGGTCTGTGTACCTTACGAAAGCGCTCACTTTGATTTTTACTGAGTGTTTTGCAGTAAACAATGTGTTCCGTATTTTCAGCTGTGTGGATTCTTCTTTTTTTCTCAGTTGGTTCCTATTGTCAGTTGTTCCTATCAGTGAATTGGTTGGGAGATGTAGCTAGCAATAAAGTAATAAGTAAATTAATTTATTAAGGGTGATTTGGATATCCTGGAACTCCAAATTAAGGCTGTGGATAATTTCATATGATGTGATGGTGTTTCTGACAAATATGGATAATTTCCTGTAGTTACACAAGGGCCAGATTCTGCGATATGCATTAAACACTGTTATAGTGAGTGATGCCTGCACTGAAACAATGTCTCAGTAACTGTAAAGACAGGAATGTGTTTGAGTTGTTGGAGGGTCTGAAGTTCTGGCACCTTTCTATTTAGACTCTTTTTACTTGGTACGATGATGTTATATTTGTTTAAATTTGAGTTTAGTCTGAAGGAATGTCCATTTGAGGTATTCTGTCTAAAAGTGGCACTGCATGGATAGCAAGGCTTTACCTCATTTAGAACCTCTAGGATGAGGACTGTAAGTCATTACTGGCAAAACAGGAAGCCTTATCTACCATTATATCCCATCTCAAGAAATACTGGATACTCTTAGAATGAATCCAACTACTTAGTCAGTTGTTAAAGTCAATTCTTTTTGATTTGGTATTTAAGAATCATTCTTGGTGAAGGAAGTTATCTGATAATTTATGAAAACATACTTGGTGGATAATGCAATACTGTTTTGCTGAATTGTTATTAGATATCGAGAAATGCACAAAAGAATGTGGTGCAGTAACCACAATAAATGTGCAAAATGTCAGAAACAAGATCATAATGATGATGCTGTTGGTAGAATTGTGTTATCATGTTATCTTAGCCTGTGAACTTCGTAAAAGAAAATGATTAAGTCCACTTATAGAAATGTACACTCACATCAGAATGGGATCCTTAATTGAACTAATAAGCCAGTCTTTACCTGAACATAACTCAATAATCTAGTAGCCTGTATAAGATTAAATTCACCTGCTGGTTACTTTGATCATTGAGGAGGTGACAGGAGCTAATAGAATGTCAATAATGTCACCACAAATTTGATTTCTGGACAAGAACTGGTAAGTGTTGTATGGTACGGGGCACAATTCCAAGGTGGGAAGTAACAGAAGACTCTCATTAAAACAACATTATCACTGATTTTTCTTAATAATAATTATATCATAAAGACCCCCTGCCCCCTCCCAAAATCCATGCTGCAAGAAAGAGCATCTAGCCAAACAAAACATAGACGTACATAATCCTGGTGTGTGTACTGGGGAAAGGACTGGAAAAAATGGCAGTTCAGACTCTCCAAGACACAGAAACATTCCGACAATGGGGTTAGATCAGGCTCAGGGAGAAGGATGCCCCCTATTCTAGAAGGAAGTACTAGTCCACAAAAATCACAAATACTATTAGGCAAAAAAGTCATAAAGGTGATGACAAATCAGACTACTGAGGATAAGGAAGAAATGATGTATCATTACTATTTACTACTTATATCAATACTTTCAAAAGCCAAAAGCACAGCATCATTGGGGCCAGATGGTGTCCCAGGCTGTGTCTTGCATGAACTACAGAACAAACTAACCACCTACCTAAACACGCTGTTCAGCCTCAGCCTCTCCACAGGCTACATGCCCATAAAATAGCGCACAGCAATGGTTATTCCACTCTACAAAGGAGGGGCCAGAACTGACTCTGATAACTATCGTCCCATAAGCCTGACTAGCCTGGTCTGCAAGGCTATGGAGCGCATCATCATGGAACTCATTAACAAAGACATTGGGAACCTCCAAACACTTGAGCCAACCCAGTTCATCTTTATGGGCAGATCATGCCTACTAAACCTGGTTGACTTCTTTGAGACAGTCACCAAGGCCATAGAGGAGGGAATGTTTGTTCACACAGCCTACCTTGACCTCGCCAAAGCTTTCGACACCATTCCCCACTTGGGTATCACAGAAAAACTCACCAGCCTGAACATAAACCCTTACATCACAAGATGGGTTGCCAGCTGGCTTACAGACAGAACTCACACGGTAAGAATAGTGGGCTCCAGGTCTGCTTCTAAACCAGTCACAAGTGGTGTCCTGCAAGGCTCGGTCCTGGGACACCTACTGTTTGGCATATACGTCTCAGAAGTACAGGCAAACACAGGAGGACTATGGCTAACCAAGTTCGCTGATGACTGCAAACTGGGATCCATAATTGACTCTCTGGCTTACACGAACATCCTCCAAAAGGGGCCTTACTGAGACGGACACCTGGTGTCAAAGTCATGGCCTCAAGCTAAATGCCAAAAAATGCATAGTCATCCCGTTTGGGGAAAACAAAACACCCACGAATTACCACATAGGTGGCAGTCCCCTTAATACAGAATAGGTAATAAGAGATCTGGGGACCTAGGTAGATAGTAATCTCTCCTTTGACAATCATATTGCCAAAGTAGTTAGGAAATCCTTCCATGTGGCCCATCTAATTACTAAAGGGTTTGCATCTAGAAATAAAGAGGTTATAGTGCCTCTCTACTCGTCACTCATCAGACCCATCATAGAGTACAATGCCCCATTTGGGATGTACCTCACAAGACACTTGCAACAGCTGGAGAGACCACAAAAGTACCTCACCAAGAGAATTACTGACCTCAAACATATGTCCTATGCAGCCCGACTGAAAAAATACTGGCTGTACTCAGTGGCATATCACTTACTCAGAGGTGATCTCTGCCTGACTTACAAAGCCATGTCCAACTCAGAAATGATGTGCCTGCTCCACCTAAAGAAATCTAAGTCACTGTGAGCCACATGCTCTAGTGAGCTAAACCTCACCACAACAATAAATAGAACATGCTGGAGGGATAGATTCCTGTCACAGAGACTCCCCATGCTTTGGGACAAAATTCCAAACTACATTAGGCAGAGCCCCTCACTAACATTCTTCAAGAGAAACTTTGACAAGTAGATGGGTAACAGAAAATACACCCCTGGGATCAATTCATTGGCTGTGCTTGACAGAGGATCAGTTAATTAATCAATTGGGCAGCGAAAGCCGACACACTCTAGCTAGGCTTATAAATGCCCTCGGGCAGATAGCCTAGTACCTACCTATGAACCTATTATACAAGACACCTAGACTTTCCAGGCAGAAGATATTTAAAAAGATTAAGAAAGAAATTAGAGGAAAGAAAGCTTCTTGTACAAGAAAAACTGTCAAAAGCTTCAAATGCAAATTTGTGTTCATTAATACAAAAGATCCATGAAAAAAACATTACACATACAAGAAACTTTGGGCTGCCTGAAAAAAATAGGTGACAGAGGAAATGTGAAAATATAAAGAACAAAACCCAGAGATTTTTTAGAGGTATAAAAAAAGAAATATGGACATGGGGGAGAAAAAGTGATTTGATACGGTGCAATATTTATGCAAAAGAGAAAACCAAACTAATCAATGCAAAAAAAAAAATCAAATCCAAAGATAGTTGAAGAGAAATACAGGCAAAGTCACAAAGATATGGAAAATTTTACAATACAAAAATATGAACACAAATGGGGGAATGAAGAATAAAAGATTAGTAAACTAGAAGTTAAACAAACAGAAACAGATATCATGAAATACCTGAGGAATGAAAGATTTAGTGTATGTAACACAGGATGTGTCACAGCATAATGGAACAATGATTTCCCAAGTTATGGAGAAATAGATGGAGTATAAGACATCGGAATAAGGGATTTGGACATGGGAAAGAAAAAAAGAGATTTGATATGGTGTAATATTTATGCAAAGGAGAAAGGACAACTAATAATACAAAAAATATAGTGCCAATGATATTTGATGAGAAATGCAGGCAAAGGCGTCCAGATATGGAAAATATTACAATGCAAAGACAAGAAAACAAAGGGAGGAGAAAAAAGAAGATTAGTGATGGAGAAATTAATTAAAAATAACTTAATTATGGATTACCTGTGAAATGAAGGATTTTGTGTACAAATTCCAACTTACACAATGTCATGAAATGATGGAACAATGAGTCCACAAATTAAGGAGAAAAGGGTGAAAGAGAAAGCATCTGATCATTTACTACATTAAGATGCTCTGGAGCCTTCAGTAGAAAACCAGTACTATAGATCAGTTGGAGTTGTACAGCAAGGGAAGGGGTAGAAAACAGTGTCACATTGGCAGCTCTGACTTGGGTAATGTGGAGTGATAGACCAATGACCTCCCATATCAAGGAGCAACACATGAACAGGATGTAGCTGAAGAGGATGTGTCAAAGGAAGACATTCTGGAACTTTCTGTAGAGTGCCTACAGGAAGTAGAGAGCAAAAAATGTGTCCGGAGTTTAGAAGAAAATAATCTAAGGGAAGAGTTGCTTTATTTAATAGTGATAGACAGACATATTAAGCTTGATAAAAGAAATAGATTACAGAAAGTAAATAACACCCAACACTTTATTAGACTAATACAACTGATGAATAATGTAATCAAGACTATTAATAGAAAGTCATGTGAAATAACAAAAGTAAATAGGACATATATTATTGTGAGCCTAAACTAATGACACATTTATACTGCAAAAAAACAGAACAATAAAGGAATGGAAGGAAATAAACAAAATGCCATAATGGAAACACTGAATACTGAAAACTATAAAGCAATTAAGACAAGACATGTCACTGTTAAAAAAATATGGAAGAGTGAACAGATCAACAAAAATTCTTAGAAAGATACATAAAAGCAATGCAAAATATCACAACAGACCTGGCTCTATCATACACTGTTGCAAATAATAAACTAATGATATCAGCACAGGCAGAAAAGCTTAGACAATATGCAGATAAATATAAAGGAAAAGTACAAAATAAGCAATTTACTGATGATCTAAAAAAGTTTTATAGAGAACTGGGACACAAAGAAAAATCAATAGAAACAAAACCAAAAAAAAAAAAAACAAGAAGAAATAAACACAGATGGTGCTATGTGATTCTTTCCTCTACCCTTTATGATAAACCCATCTTACTTCTTAATATATATGCACCTTGTAATAATCAACAGTCTTTCATAGCATCACTTTATCCTATTTTAAATCAATATAACAACTACTGTATAATTAGAGGAGGTGACTGGAATGCTTATCAAAATCGTAAACTGGATAAATCAAGTCCACAAAGGTCACTTAATAATCAAGCAGTAGTAGCACTAAGCGAACTTAAAGTTGATTTTAAACTGTATGATCCTTTTAAATATCTAAACAATCAGCTTAACACAAACAATTTCACATTCTATTCAACTTGTCATAAAATGTGGTCTAGAATAGATTTCTTCTTGATTTCAGAAACACTGATTAATCTAGATCCCTTAGTATCTATACAAGCTCGTTATTTATCAGATCATTCTAAAATTACATTAAGTCTTGCTAAAGACCTTAGAAATAGTTTACCACACACGGGTTACAATTGGTCTCTAAATCCAAACTTGTTAAATAAAGAAGAAATAATCCAGGAAATTCAAGGTATTTTCAATCTCCTACTAGTCAATTTACCTAAACAAAAACATACACCTGATATTGAATGGGTGACAACTAAAGCACAAGTAAGAGGGATTTTTCTTCAAAAAGCCTCGTACTATAAAAAAATACAAACTAGAGATGTACAAAGGCTAGAGGCTAAAATTAAGACACGAGATCAGGATTTAATCCGAAATTATAACAGACAAACAGAAACGGCATTATTAAAATGTCAAAAAGATCTTTTTTTGATCCAAAATAACAGACTGACGTTTCATGAACATAAAATGTTAGCAAGATATGCTAACCATATTCAAACACCATCAAGGGCATTAGCTCAAATTATTAACCAATCGAAAACACCCTCTCAAATTCCAGAAATCCATTTCAAGAATAAAACATATACAAAATCTGAAGATATTATAAATACCTTTGAACTGATATATTCTCAAATTTATGGTGATCAAAATGAATCGCTTATAAATAGGACTAATAATGATTTTTTGCAAAAAATTATTTTTCCGAAAATAGATGATAACTCTCAGGTAGAGTTAATTAAACCAATCTCCACTGAATAAATAATACATACAATCAAAAAATTGAAATCCCATAAAGCACCAGGCTCTGATGGTCTGACAGCAGAGTTTTACAAAACTTTTTGCGATTCTTTTGGTAAAATACTCCCACATATATTTAATTATATAATTAACAATAAAATTAATGACCCTCACTTTAATGCATCAAAAACAATTCTTATACCTAAAGAACATTCTGATCTTCAAAACCCAAATAATTATAGGCCTATTTCACTTTTAAATATAGATATGAAAATCCTGACTTCTATTTTAGCTAATAGATTGAATAAAGTAATGGATTTAATAATATCTAATGAACAAGCCGGATTTTTAACTGCTAGACAAACCAGTGACAATACGTTAACACTTCATACATTAATTTCTTATGCCAGTCAAAGGAATTTAAACATCTATGCACTTATAATTGATGCACAAAAGGCTTTTGATAGAGTTAATATAAAATTTCTGTTTGATATTTTACCATATTTTAACATACCTCAAGACTTTATCCTAACGTTACAAATATTATATAATAATCCTTATACAACTTTATACATCAACAGAAACTTTTCTAAAAGAATACAAATTAAAAATGGAACCCATCAGGGGTGTCCTTTATCCCCCATATTATTCAATGTATATCTAGAACCACTATTTTTACATATTAAACAAAATATATACCATAATGCCCCAGTACTTTATGGTACTAAAATATCTATGGCTGCCTTTGCTGATGATCTTAATATATACTGTACACCATCAATTTCAGATACCAAAAAACTAATAAAAGCTGTGGATGACTTTGCAGTAATATCTAACTATAAAATAAACCTTAAAAAAAATATTTCCTTTAAAAACTCCAAAACCTTTTTCACTTTACCATTGGTAGGGCAAGTAAAATCTGAAGAAAAGATAAAATATTTAGGTATTATTTTTTCCACAGATAACAAAGACTTTTATATCAATAATGTTAAACTGGTTTGGGATCACATACTATCTGACTTAAGAAGATGGAATCATTTGAAATTACCATCATTAGCAAAAGTTTCAATTATTAAAATGAATGTACTACCCAGAATATTATGCATCTTCAGATCTACTCAAGTTCTAATCCCTAAGAAGTTCTTTAAACAAATGCATACGGAATCGGCTAAATTCATATGGGAACCAAGGAAAACTAGAATATCATATGATAAATTGATGACTCCAAAAAATATAGGAGGGCTAGATTTTCCCAATTTTGGAACATACTATTTAATAATAAATTCTAACAGAATTTTAAGAATTGCTAATTATGATACATTTAGTAATAAATGGTCACCAAAGTGGTTCATTTTGAATTACAAACATGTTGTAAGTCTGAATATCAATCCTAAATCATTACCTTTTTTAAGTAAAGACATGTTTAAATCATATGCTATAATGGAACACATTAAAATATATATAATATTGATACAAAATCTTTTTCAATCATTAAATCTTATTGAACATATGATGACCTTTCAACCCTTTCATAGGAATCCGAACCTGAAAATTAATAATCAATTAATAGATCTTAAAAAATTACCACTTATGATTAACTTAACTTTACTTGATATATACCCATATCTCAATTATTCAACGCATGATTTAAGACAGGAAATGAATCTTCCTAAATCTTATTTAGTCATATTGAGACAGTTAAAGGAACTTTCCATAAGTTACTTTAAAGATTTTAAAGTTAATGAAGAGGACTTAACAAAATGTTCAAATTTATGGCAAACTCTCCTACAAGATACTAAATTTATAACATCTACAAGTAAACTGATAAAAGATCTGAATATCAAAATCAAGTACTCTTGTCAAATTATTGGAAAGAAAAAATACCATTGATAGAAGAAAGTAAAATATTAAAAGCAATTAATTTAACAATAAAATCAATCTCTCTTCAAAAGTTAACATTTACCCAACGTATGATACTTAATAATACTTATTATACACATCTTAGTTTGCATAAATTTAATTCTAAAAATTCTCCTAAATGTCCACACTGTAAAGATCAAACTGCTGACCTCCTTCACATGTTCTGGAGCTGCAAATGTATATATAAACTTTGGAATTCTTTAAAAATTCAACTCCAAAAAATGGGTTACCAAAATTCAACACTTTCTTGGGAATTTATGATTGTGCATATCCCTCCAAATAATTTGTCTAGATCCCAAATTACCATATTCATAAATATCTTTTTGTTAATGAAACTCTACATAGCTACAAATTGGTTGAATCCATCTCAAACTTCATGGGACAATTTTAAGATTTTAGCGATGAAACATATATTAGCCCACAAATTACTAAACAAGGATCATAGCAAAAATATAAATAATCCGAAAATATGGGAGCACATTTTCAATATCATATTGGCTTAATGTGCTGAACCCATCTAAACCACTGGACATATATACCTTTAAAGGGAAGTTATTAGAAATTAATTACTACAAGATATTAGATCTGTGGATATTTTTTTTTCCATATGTTCTCTTTTAATGATCTTGGTTAACCGATGGAAGCATTCATGTAAATAGTGTACATATGTTGTAGTATTGTTGTTAGAAGTATTATTTGGGAATCATCTGTTTTTCTTTTTGTTTAATGTTGTATGAATAAGTGGTAATACAATAAAGATTTATTATTGAAAAAAAAAAAGAAGAAATAAACACATTATAAAGAAATATTTATGAAGACCCTGAGGAAAATAAAAAAGATGCTGAATATATAGAAAATTAAAAGAAATAATAAGAAGTTTTAGCATACAGGATATGAAATTGGATGAAGTAACTGACAAAAAGATTGAAACAAAAGTGAGAAAAGCACCTAAATGGATAAACCTGTGTCCAAATGGATTACCTAACTTCTGGCTAAAAGTCTTAACATCTTTACACAAAGATTTAACCCTTTATAAGAACTACTTTTATGTGCATTGTTGACAGACGGCAACTTGGTTAACAACAGGAAAAATGATATTCTAACTTAAGAGTGAACCTGTAGGCCATACAGAAATCTATAGACCAATAACTTGTCAAATGAAGATACCCAGAATAATCAACGTAGTCACAACCACAATTAGAAACAAAGAAAAAAACCACTGTGGAAGCCAGAAACAATCCACTGGAACTAACTCAGTTTAAAATTTATTAATAAAAAATAACACAGGTTAAGTGCTTTCATCTAAAACATTAGACTTCATGAGAACACCAACTCAACTATTTTACAGATTTTATAGGAAGTTGGGAGCTTTTAGCTGGCATCAAACAACAGATGTATTTCCCCCAAATTAAATTGGATGAAACAATACAAAAGTAATGAAAGATTTTATTAATTAGTTCTGATTGTACGTAAAAACTATCCAGTTAAGCCAAGGATAGATTGTTACCAAATTCTATACATTACAACACTTTTACAGACAAGGCCCAAGTATGTATGGTGGAATTAAGAATCAGATGTATGGAAGACAAAAGGTAGAGATAACAGTTAAAAGAAATCAGTATCATCTCTGGTAAGACAGGAGTTTGGTAGTGTTTCCCTATGCATGAGTTGTAACCCTGTATCAAATAATCATTACTGACAGTGGTCATATGTTGATATTAAACTGCATTTTGTGTGGTTATGGAGGTATTGGGTGGTATTCATAATCCTTGATTTCACACTTAAGCGGTTATCCACAAAAAGCACAACTGCACATACGTGAAAATAAACTTAGTACAAGTTATTCACTGTAACTAAGAAATTGTGACAGCATTTTAAAGTACTTAAATATAAGTGTTACGTATATATGAAGGACTATGTAAAAGCCATAGACTTTGTTTGACTTTGTGTGTATTCAGGTATTGTGGATGAACACGGCTATGCTGAGTCATGCTTGAAAGACTTAAGGCAAGTGGCAAAATTTGCAGATTTTATTATTAATACGTTTTCTCAATTGGAAAAGGGGAGGCACAACAAGGAGGGAGACACAGCAGAAACACATCAAGAGGGATGTGCTGGAGGAAGTGGGGCAGGAGGGGTACAATGTTTTTGTGGAGGATAGACCCTCTATCTTTTTCATTTTTTTTCATAAGAGGATAATGTGCATGAGGAAGTTTATAAAAATACGTCATGGATAGGATGTGAAAAGGAAGGGGTGAGGAAGAGTGGTGCCCAACAAGAGTGCCTAGTCCACAAGGCCTCAATCTTTTCCATTGACAGATGTTGTTGCAGTGGAAGACCCTGATGCAGAAGGGGAAGGGGCCTGTGGGGGGTCAGTGATCAGTCGCCTTCCACCTGTTGAAGACATGCCTTGATTGGCTGAAGTCATCTGTCTAAGACTGTTCCACCATGCCTTAAACTAAGCCCTAAAGCCTTTGTTCAGTAAGGGTTGTAGGCTGCCATATGCCAAGGTGCTTATAGGAGCAGTGCCACCACTACGAACCCTGTAAAAATGTCCATATATGGACAGAGGGTGAATGCTTCCTAATCTGGGAGGTAAGCAGCTGAGCTGCTCCTGAAAAATTTGGGTCTATAGAAAAATGAACAGAAATGGTCAAGAAATTAGAAGGACAAAGGAATGCATAGAAACAAAATAGGGGGTGGTCAAACGGAAAATACAGGCAATAAATTTACACATAACATTTCACAGAATTTGATTTCTTACTTTAAAACATTTTTTAATCTTTATTTAACTAAAACAGATGAACATTGGAATGAGAGGTACTTATGTATACATGAGAGCAATGATATGAGAAGTGATGTATACATGGGAACAATGATATGGGAAGTGCTTAAGCATACATGGGAATATTTATGTGGAAAGTTTTTATGCATACTTTAGAAGAATGAGTGTATTGCTATCAAGTTTCAGTAAGGTTTACATTTTGCAGTCTACTCTACTAAAATAAATGATAATTACATCTTATATGTGTGTGCCTTTTATGACTTTGTAGTATTGTACTGAAACCACTCTTTTATGAATACATAGTTATATGTATGTATGTATGTATGTATGTATGTATGTATTCATTTATTTATTTATTTATTGCATTTGTTAACTGGGAAAGCCTACTGGGCCTAAATGAGTTCATTTTCAGTAGAGGCCTCAGGAGAAAAGCTCCACATTACATTAATAGTACATAGAAGAAAAAACACAATATACAGTGTATATACAGTCTCAGTGCATGAAAATAAATATTAAACACAGTGGTACAAGTTATTTACAAACATTACACATCAACAGTGTGTACAATTTGATTACTGAGGATGGAGTTAGTCAAGTAGGGTAGCAGTTTTGATTATTACTTGTTGGAGTTTTGTAGGCATAAGCAGTTGAATACACCAAGTCAGAGAGAGCTCCTAACTAATGATATTGTACAGGGATATAATAGTGGATCAGGTGTTAGGATGTACTATTTGTACTACTACATTGCAAGGGAGAAGAGAGGTGTGATCTGAGAGACTTCTTAAAGAGAGCAGGATTATTGACTGCTCTGCTAGAAGGTGGGAGGCCATTCCATAGTTTTATGACAGTAAAAGACTGTAACATTTGACCAGCTGCAAGGTTAGGTTTTTCAACTCTCAGCATCATTGTGTTTTTGGATCTTAGTGGCCTGTTAGGGTTGTATCTTGTCAATAAGAAGAGGAAGGATGAGCAAGTTGAAGGCTTATATATGAGTTTATATGCAGTGATCACTTGTGATTAAGTGAGGTAGTGTAGGAGTTTGAGCCAGTTTAGCTGTTGTAAAGATAAGCAGTGGTGTGATGAGTTTTTTGAGTTTCTTACCAATTTGACAATCTTGTTGTAACATGAGTCCAATTTGGTTTTCAGGGAGGACTGAATATTGATGAAGATTGGGGAACCGTATAGTAGAGATGGTAGCAGGAAGGATAATGTTAGAACTTTTTTTAGCTGTAATATTAAGATAGTATTTGTATACAATCGGTTAAAGACAGCATAATGCACTTATACAATGACATATTTTTTACATTTGGTTGTAATAATGTATCGAATGCAATATAGTCCTTCAGTTACTGACCTTTATAGATACTTGCCTATATACAGTAAAAAAATCAGTTTAAGACAGAATACTGCATTTACTACTTTATTCATACTCACCAGTGGCTTCAACTAATTGAGTAATTCTCTTAGTCTGTAGGGTCTTGTACTCAATTTCACTGTTGGCTTGGTAGACAAGACATATTATATGCCATTCAAAAACCTGTACACTGATTGGACAACCCAACTAGTGTTCCCATTGTAAATCGAGCCTATACTAATAGAAAAAGTACCATTGAGTGGTCAGACGTTTCTACTGGCATATGCTACAGAGGACAGAGCAAAATACAAGAAAAATCAAGTATGTCCTGAAAAAGTAAAGAAAAAGAAGCATACCTGATTTCCCTTGTATTTCTGTGCTGTCCCTTCATAAATCTTGGCACACTCTTGTACGTATTCCCAGTCCAAATCTTCAAGAAATGTCCAGATTTTTGCCACATGTTGTGGTCTTTTTCTGCAAAAAAAAAATAGTTTTCTGGCAAGCCACTGGGGATAAACTTCATTAGATAATGGCTGACAATTGTGGTTTAGGCTTCATATCCTTCAGAAAATGTACACTAACCAAAAACTTTCTAAGTCTCTAACAGCAATACAATCTGTCCCTGTTCTTGGGAAATTATGTTTGCTTTGCTCAGATTTCTTGCATTGAGAAAAATAAATAAATATATATATATATATATATATATATATATATATATATATATATATATATATATATATATATATATATATATATATATATATATATATATATATATATGTACATATATATACATACATATATATATATATATATATATAGATATATATATATATATGTATATATCACTGCAGATTCTCTTTTCTCTTCTGCTTCTCCTCACACTGTACTGATGTACTGTGCAAGCATGGGACTGCAAGTTCCATACACGTGCACTGTATATCATAAAAATGCAGAAGAATGAAAAGAATGTTTCAGCACCCTTATACAAGAACATTATTTAAGAAAGGTATTTCATTCTTAAATAATGTCATTGTATAATACCAACAACCCACTCGTCTTTGTGGATCTATAACGATTTACTCCCAGTTGGCTTTATTTAATCACTCAGACTTCACCCTCATGATCAAACTATGCCAACTGTGGGTAAACCCTTATATACTCACACCCACTCATGGGTTATTGCTTAAATGTTTCACCTTTTTTTTTTTCTTGACATAACTAATATAATTACTACTACTAAGCCATAGTAGCTTGGTATGAAGTTGTTTAAATATTTATCAATATCTGTATTTCCATATTGTGTCAGTATTTAATGTAATGCAAGTTATAAATAGTAGTACTGCATCTCCCTTCAGATTGTTGCATGTTTATATGTATGCACAGCTTGTCTGTTGGGGATGGTTGTTGTCTGGAATCTTTCTATATACTTTCAGTCTAGGTTCTACTTTAAAATGTTATGGTCTTCATACTTACATTGCACTTCCATGTAAAAGTCTGTAAATTTTTTTTCAGACAATCATGGAAAAATTAGCAATTCATGGAAGTTTTCTATCCCTTTCAATTCAACCTTAATTAAAAAAAGCATAATACTGTTACAGATGGATGCAGGACATATACTTCAGGACAACAATTTGTGTTTTGATAGTTTTTTGCCTGATAACTTAGCATATAAGGGGATGTTTTAAAAATGTATACAGAAGTAATACAACTGGTACTTTTCACTATGTGATGGTCATTTCACTTGATACTGCAATCCCCCCTCACACACACACACACACACACACACACACACACACCCTCCACTGTGGCTAAAATTATTTTTCTAGCCTGCATAAAGAAAATTTGTTCTCCTTTCTGTACAAACATTCTCTTCGTGTACTTAACTATTAAGGTAAGGCAATCTTATAAATGATATTATTTAGCACTGCAAATATTATTTTTTGTTTCTGTACAAATGTGTATATATATATATATATATATATGTGTGTGTGTGTGTGTGTGTGTGTGTGTGTGTGTACATGAATAAATAGTTGTAAGTGTACTCCAGTATATATATATATATATATATATATATATATATATATATATATATATATGAAAATTTTACAGGCACAGTATTATCACAGTATTATGCAGATTTACATATATTTCTTTACTCATCCATATATTACATTAATATTGATACAGACATTTATGTTATCACAAAAGCATTCCATATCTTTCTATAGAGCTTTCCTGTGTACAGATATATTTATGCTTTCATTTGCATTATTAAAATAACATTATAAATACATATTTTCAGTGACGGATATTTCTTCTAGCATGTACCTTCAATTATACAATACTCTCATAGTTTATTTTTATCTTTAATATTATAATAATAATAATAATAATAATAATAATAATAATACATATTGTAGAACTCTAGCCTTCTTGCGGCTACCCTATCAACCCACTCAGCCAGCTTGTCAGGCCTACACATCTTCAGGTCATTGTATCTGTGATGGCAATGTTAGCAGGTATGGGAGAGCCTTGTAAGGGATAAAGGGTGCTCTCACAACTTCTGCCAAATATTGATTTTTTTTTTAATTTTTTGCAATCAGTACTCATAATGTACACCTGCATCTTATCCAGGTACAACCTACTCAGATGGTAGCCCGCAATCTTGGTATCCTTATCTAATCAGCTTGGAGTGCAGCCTTGTACCTTTCAGATGCTGTCATCAGAAGTGCCACACCCAGAAAGAAAAAACTGTGAGCAGGGCCGTGGTTCAAATATTCAAAACTACTATCTTTAGGGTATGAGATCACCATAACCAAACCCAGCAAGCAAGGAGAGGCATTAAACAAGGTACTGTTACTATTGGCAAGTGTGATTGTCACAAAACTGCTTTGTCACCTACATATTTCTCTTTCAGAATACATTCACATTCCATTTACATGGTGGATAAAAGTAAGTAATGCAATCATCATTTTTCTATATTACTTATGATTGTTATGTTGCTATGCATTGCCTTAGCTACCTTTTGGAGTATTACACCAGAATACCATTTATATGTGCATCATGTAGTATAGCAGCAGTACTAATGTTTTTTTTTCTTTTTTTCCTTTGGACAAAAGTGTTTTTTTGCAGAAATAAATAGTGATGTGTGTATGCATATCAATATTTTTTAATTATTGAGTGCTTTGAGGTGATAAGGTGTAGCAGATGTTGTAAGATGGGCTTTGATTATACTTCATGATTGTGCAAATTCACATGCGCATGTCTCCACTCTGACTTTTCTAAACATAGTAATCTTTGAGTATAACCGAGGCTATCCACACATTCCAGTAGCATACTGGGTTCTGCTGAGGATGCTGAAGATGATGATAATGATGATGATGATAATGATGATTATGATGATCATGATAGCATAGTTATATTTATAAGGCAGAGAATATAACTGCTTCCCAAGAAAATGTTGTAATTAGTTGGGGTGTACAAACAGAACAGAGTTCATGCAGGCCATGCCACTATTCATTTGCACCTAGCAGGACCTCTCATTTGAGGTCTTGATCATGTTCCCAGAGCACTGTCAGATTAGTGCTTGCAGGATCACTTGTATCAAATAGGTCATGACACTGGACAATATCACCATCTTACAGTTATGGTAGCCTCTCTTCAAAATCACTTGCACCATCACCAAGCCTATCTTTTGGAAATGTGCATGACATATTTGACCTTGACCTACTGTGATTCAAGTGTGACATTTCTGACACTTATAATTTCACCTTCACACACATATGTTAATGTTTGACTTGAGGTGGATTAGTTATTAAGTAAATTAAAAAATGAAAATAAGGGGGTGACAGGACATTTTTTAATTATACATACATTTAATTCTTGTTCTGCTACTGCTTAAAACCTCAAGGAACTGTTGAAAGAAAGCTGTATGTCATGTCAAAACATAAGATTGCATTCATTAACACCAGTAATGCTGTATGCTTTGACATTGTTACAGCTAGTAGTTACCTACAACTCAAAAGTGGCAATCAGATGTTTTCAGAGGAAACACTAATAAGAAAATTACAGATTGAGATGAGTATCCTACCTTGTAAACAAACACTGCTGCCACATCACCCTCCCCACTGTACAAATGATATTTTCATCTCTGAGACCACAAATTATTGCATATGACAAAATAAAATAATCTGATATGCAGTACCTCAAAAGGCAACATAATGTAAAAATGTGATACTCTTCCATTCAGTTGCAAGACATGAACTCATGTTAAACACTAAACTAACACGTTTTACTAATTGTACCACTTCAGGACATTCAGTATGTGCATAAACAGGTACACTACCTCCCTTCATTTTATTGTGCACAACAGTTAAAATATGATTAGTAATTATATAATGTCTTACAACATCACTGAACAGGAATCAATGAGTACTCAGACATGACTTTTGCAGACAATAATATGATTACTTTTCTGAAATAAAAAAAATAATAATTATTTGATGCCAAGAAGGAATATTAGAAGAACAATAATAACAGGCCAAGACTGCACAACATAGCTCATAGATACCACAGTGTGCATCAATCACACTTAATGTGTTTTTTACAAGAAAGGAAACTTGTATTTTATGGTCAATAATCTGGAATAGATGCCACCTCTTTACCTGCACAGCTGTATGGCGTGCAAGAGCCTGCCACATGGTGTACCTTACTACTGCTGCCAGCTAGTAACCACTAGTCATGTAAGAACTGGAACTGGGATGTGCAGTGACAGCATGGGTCACCTTACCACCAGACGGGTACATGACCATGTTGCACAGAATACAACATGGAGTAAACAACAACAATAAAGGACATCCCAACACTCATCAAGGCACATGAAATGATTATCCAGGATGCCAAAGACCCTCTTGATAACAATGCAGGTGAGGAACAAGGATGTATTGAAGTTTTCCTCTGCAGCTGCAGTTGGATTTCTCAGATGTGTCATGATCCAGGTCTCCAGTGGATATCCAGTATCACTTGTAAGAAAAATAAAAGAAGCGAGAGAAAAAGAGATAGAGAAAATGGCAAGACAAAACAAAGAAAAAAGTGTTTTATATTCAGCAATGCATTTTACCATGAAAAACTACTTAAATAAAACAGGAAAAAAGAGAAAAAAATATTATTCCACTTACCAACAAGATGACCACTAGGCATCCTATCATGCAGGAAGAGAAGATAGAGTATACTAGTGTGCCAGTTATGGGAATCGTGTGCACTGCCAGAATGCTAGGCAGAGATGTTGATGATGCACACCCATGCATGACATACTACTTAACATTTTATAAAATGGTAAGTCTTCCTATTTTGGTACACTTACCCCGTGGACCATATGGGGTCCTAATTGTAATGTACATGAGATCTGTTCTACCCAGTACCTCAGGGAAATGTGCCACCACATAAAACACACCCGCAGTCTTTGCTAGGTACTCATATAACACCAGGAAATGCATGTACTGGTCCACGCATGCCAAGAGTAAATCCAGGAACTGTAGCATTATCTCTGAGATGCAAGCTTGTGATATATAGAGTGTGGCCCCAGTCTGTCTCTGTAAGGTCCCTGTGCAAGTATAGTGATGGTTATACATACCTTAGTATCCACATATATAGGAAGTCCATGCATTTCACCAGTACCCCTTTGGGTTCATACATGTTTACTAAGACCCTTACAATATCCTTGTCTACCTAAACCTATTAAGTATCTCCGGATTATCAAATTATAGTGGATTACTCTATACTTATATCTTGGCCTTCTTGGCTGGTGAGTGCCAGTGGGTGCAAGCAGTTTTGGCTTGGTCAAGACAAGTAGCTCCCTCTAGGAAATTGCAAATTACAGCATCTTCATGGATTACAAAGTAGATAGAATAGGCACAACTCCTCTTTATATAATGAATCTGTGGATGATGCAGAAAAGCAGGAAAATGTAACTATGAGTCACTAGGAGGCAAGAAAATGCTTCATTAGAATACATAGTTTTGCATCATTTCTCATTTACATCTTATCATGACTTTATTTGCTTAGGCTTATTTGTAGCCATTGCACATTAGTGCAAGAGGAATCTATGAATCACAGCTTACCTGTACTTATTTGCATGCAGCATAGATAGTCATAATGCATTTGTGTTATGAATGCTACTCATTTTATTTAAATATTAAGTGTGGGGGTAAGTTCCCCACAAAATAAAGATGAAATAAATTACTAATAATTTGAATTTATTTGTTGTAGTGTCAGTTGTTTTATTTAATTAGAATACAATTAGAATACCAGTCAATGTAAATGATGATGTAATAATAAAAAATTAATGTATTCATACACAGACACACACACACACACACACACACACACACACACACACACACACACACACACACACACACACACGTGTGCACACACACACACACACACACACACACACACACACACACACACACACACACGTGTGCATCCGCTCGCACACACACACACGTGTGCATCTGCGCACACACACACACACACACGCGCGTGCGCGCACACACACACGTGCGCACACACACACACTCTTACTTGCACATCTAGATATACAGACAGACAATGGAAGTGACTTAGAAAGTGGCTATACAAACTTTTTAAAGGCAGGAGAAAGGAATAAATGAAGAAACATGATAGAAAATACAGGAGACAACATGGCATGTGCACTCATGGAGCAGAGTGCCAATTAAAGATACAGAATTATTTCTTTCAAAGGAAGATGGTAGAAGCATGCAATGCTCTGCCCGAGGTCCTGCTGGCTGGTAGAATAGCAGTTCTACCTGTGAAGAGCAGGATTCAGAAAGGTTTATTACAATGTAGAAATCTCGACTCTGAATGTTTCCACATCAATGAGAGCTTTTTCAGGTCAGAGGCAAGATCCTGCTGAATTCTCCTCTGGAGGTGGCTGCAACACACAGCAGAGGATTGCTGGGGAAGTTGCATGGTAATATGGCTCCTGCAGGAAGTGGCTAATTGTAATTAACCATGTACTGTCCCTCTGTAATTGTGATGGCTTTGGGTTATCCTTGGCAGAGTGATGATAATTTATTTATTTTTTTCTTTTGGAAGAAAAAAATGAATGCTATCTTTTGACATGATTCATTCATTCATTCATACTGGAGCATTTGCAGTGGCTTAAAGTAAAGTGTAGTCTTAGGTGTGTACATGTGTGTGTAAGTATGTGGGGGCATGGATGTGGCTGTTTTGATATGTTTGTGTCTATGGTGTGTGTGTGTGCGTGTGTGTGGGTATGTGGGTGTCTGTCACCACTGCCTTGTATGACAGCACAACATGGGATTCAGAGACACAGTAATGAATTACAAATGAAGTGCTTCTCTTTCTGGTTTTACCGTCTTCCTGAATCAGTGATTTTCTCAGTTATGCTAATTGCCACACCAATGCAGAGCAAGTAGTGTGGCCTGAAAAAGAATCTCTATGCATCCCATCAAAAAAATACTTTGTCATATGTAAAGGAAACATGAACAGTGCAGCAGCTGACTATACCAGATACTTTAACAGCTGCATACATCACAGCTGACTTTTTAGCTGTTGAAATGTGGAAGACTATAAACTCATATTACTTTTGTAACCTTTGGACTTGATGACATATAATTCAGAATGTGCAGTTTTGAAAGTCAAATTCTGTTTCATTTCTGCTGAAAGTGCTTAAGATCTACTGTGGGTAAAAATGCCATGTAAAATTATATGTGACAAAATCCATCTGAAAATTCAGTGACTGCGCTTAACTTTAATTTAAAAAAAGTGTTGCTTCCATTAAACAGCAGAACTGTAGAGCGATGTTAATGCTAGTACCTGAAGGACTCTGATTTGGAATCTCAAGCATTGCTGAAGAAAATAGAAGGAAGAATGTGACTACTAAGTGGGTGCCAGTCACAAAACAAGATCTGTTTTTTATTTGTTTGTTTTTTGTCTTTGATTTTTTGTTTTTTATTTTGTTTGTTTTCCTGTTCTAAAGAAAGAAAGAAAACAGAGCCCACACTTTATAATTTGTTTTAAAGATTATGATGATGACAGCAGAAAATAATTATAACTCAGCAATGGCCAATAATATCAGAAATTGTGCAGTTTGACATAATCTTTATAATTACGATGTGTGTAACATTAGCAGTATGGGAGCCTGATTATGAATAACAAAGAATGGACGAATCTAGGGCTGAGTCTTTTGGCATAAAACATACAGCACAGTACGGAGATTGCATTTTATGTTATAGTTTGCACACCTGACTTTGATTATATAGAATGGTGATGAATCATTTCCCTGAGTCATTGTGATATTTTACATGGGCAAATTTCTTTAACAGGATGTGATATTACACAATATCACAGACTTAGGTAATTTATATATTAGTGGTATTTCATTCTTTGTCACTTTTAAAAGGATATTCTGATTATGTGGCTAGTATTAAAGCCCAGCTAATAAGGAATAAATTAAGTGTCAATTATATCAGTCTATCATTCTGGGGATGAGTTATTTTTTCATATCATCTGTAAGACTGGTTTTATTTAATAGGACTACTGTGGCTGCTTCTCAGGGGACAGAACAATTATCCATGTTGGATACCTTTTCCATAAATAAGAAATTATTGCAAACAGATGTATCATGTTTGCATACCTGTTTGCCATGTAATATATCTATAGCCATACCTTTGCTGGTGTTTTGATATTCAGAAAGAAAGCAATGACATGTCCAGACAAACCCCATGAGAACACTACAAGCATGACCTAGAAGTTTTACAGTAAACTGTCATTTCTTATACAGAGTACCTCTACAGTGACGATTGTTGACTCTTATATTGAGAAACTTGTTACAGCTCTGTGACAAAATGTGTCAGTGTGAGCTCCATGGGGAAACAGTTCATAACTTTGTATTCTGCTCCACTGAAAATTTTAGTCAGATAACTAGCTACAGGAACTGAGTACAAATGAGTACAAGTGAAAGAGAAGTGGACACCTTGTCTCTTAGTCCCTGTTATTATTTCCTGCCCCAAAGGACAGCAGTCTCTCTATAGGTTTTTTTCTTCCAGCAGATCAAGGGACTCAATCTCAGCTGGGACAAACTGTAACTGACTTGTTTCTGTGTGTTGCTTAAGATTCTGTTTCCAGCAACATCCTCTGAAGTGATTAAAATTGGTTTTGGAGCAACAGAGTAGCAGACTTAATGAATTATGTATTACAGGCCAGGAGCTATTTACTGGGACTGCCTTTGGTTGTATACTAAAGTTAGTCACACAGCCTTCAATCTGCTCTACATACAAAGTAATCCTTTCCAGTCCCACCCCAAACTCCCTTTATCCCTCTCATGTTCTGGCTTTCTCACTGTCGCTCTCTTTCTTGAATACTTTATTAAATTATCAGTTTACTGTGAAATATGTGCATTTATATTTAGTACATGTAAATTTACAACACAAATTATTTAATAAACTTAAAATGTCATGTACATATGTACATATGTAAACATGATTTCCTAGGCTAAGAAAGGGCAACAAAGTTAAGGTCACTTTTCATTATCTGAAAAGAAAATTGAGAAATGAAATGTAGCATTTTAAAGACAGTATTAGTGCATCTCACCTTTAATGTCACAGTCTACATGTCTGTGCATGTGTGCATGCATATTCATACATACACACACACACACACACACACACACACACACACACACACACACACACACATATATATATATATATATATATATATGCATTCTCCTCAGTTCTCTATCTCAAACATGTATAGCCACTCCCTAATCACATAGATATAAATGGAAATGTAGAAGCATCTAAAAATGATCGGATATGTAGGTGAGTTTATAGCAAGCTTTCTTTTCATTTGCATTTAATTTTGTACTTTATGCTGTTCTTTGTATTTATTTGAGTGTGTGTGTGTGTGTGTGTGTGTGTGTGTGTGTGTGTGTGTGTGTGTGTGTGTGTGTGTGTGTGTGTGTGTGTGTGTGTGTGTGTGTGTGTGTGTGTATGCATGCAAGTGTGTGTGTGCACGCGCGCATGTGCACTTCTGAGAACTGTTTTTCACACTGTGTTCCTAGAGTAAGTCCCTTGTTTTACATTTGTAATTAAATTCCCAAAGCCTTCCTTCAGACTAATCAATGCCCACAAGGTATTAGTTTGCTTATACAGTTATCAATGAAATTAAATTAAATTCTTGTATTCCTCTGTCTTTTCTCACCTCCTCTTCTCATTTTGCTCACTTTCAACATCTGTCTGGGATTTATTCTCATCTCCAAGGTCACTTCTGTCACATTACAAATGCACACTATACTTCCTATGTCATGTGCACTCTAGTTTTTTACATTTTTTCATCGTGCCACATAAACACAGCTGTACACTGTCATGCACATGTACACTAACACAGCAATTATACATACTCCCTGTATTACTGGAACAAATACCTGATCCTTACAAATTCCATCTGCACTGTGCTTTCCCTCACTATAAAGAGCACAGACTCAAAACTGTTATCCATCGACATATTGTCAAGCACAGTTATAAGTTCCTCTCATTTAACAAATTTAAGCATCTCAACGTATTTAATACAATGAGTTACTGACTGATAAATAAATCACATTTTCAGTTCAGTATTTATAAAAATGCTTTCAACATTACTTATTATGTAGACTTGTACTTTATTAAACACCCTCAATCCAGTCTGATGATATAGGCACCCTGAACTCTGTCTTTACATGTCAGGTAGTTAATCCACCAATCATCTTTGAATTTGGGCTGGCTACGAAATACATCTATCACTTATTAATCCAATTCATCCACCAGTTAATTCAAAAGATATTACATGGCAACTTCTTCAGAGATGTTCATGGGGTGACATTATACCTTTCCTGGAAAAGATTTCCTGCTTCTCCTTGATTTCATTAATTTCCAAAAAGTAGGACATCACCCACCTCACAATATCTCCATATCTTCATCATATTCACAAGAAATTGCTATTCAAAATTAGTTTGTAAACCATTTCATGATCAAACATCTTATACATATCTTGGAATGCATATTAAACACTTCCTGTGGTAGCTCTGTTGTCTCTTACACAGATGGAACCCAACTGATGATGTCTATCATCATGGGAAGCCACAAAAGCCCTCCCTACCTTCTTTGTTTTCAATATAAGCCATTGTAGCCACAGGCAAGACTACATCACAGGTGAGCTGGGATCAATTTGCAGCTCAGGCATCTGAGCAACCGGCAAGAAGAAGATGAGCATGACCATCCCAAGAGGGAAGGATGGAGGTGCATGTGCACAGGACACACAACACAGTTGCATTTCTCTGCAAGAGGCCAGAAAAACAAAACATCTATAAAGTGCTTCCTGGGGGTGAGTGTAGTAGTTTGCTGATCTTAGCCTTTTGCAAAAGTGAGGGACAGTTTTCAGCGGTCTGTGCATTACATGTTCTGCTCATGGGATGCTACCAGAACATGTACGGGGCATAGAGAAAACTAGGCAAAGAGACACCGGGCACCAGCAAAATACCTCAGTCCCTTTGGTGGCCCCAACCATAAGTCAGAGGAGATTAGGATAGGTGAGAAATTCCAGCAATTCAGGACAGGGTCTATGGCCTATTCACAGTCAGCTGCAGGAGGGGAAAAAGTCTGCCATTTTCATTTTAAGGAGAGTCAAGCTCGTTCTATGAGAGTGTAGGCTTCTTTCCACAACTAGCTGAGCACTTCTGGCACTTCTTGTCTCATAGCCTTCAGCTTTCTATTCAATTAAACTCTTGGGAAGATAGAGTAAGAAAGCTTTCTTTACTAGGTATGCTAAAAAAAATACTTGAACTGCGTTGGACCTCAGGTTGTATTCCTTCAGTACCTGGCCCTACCTTTTCTTGACTTGTCCAGTCCCATGGGAACTTGTCTACTCCCATTCTTGGTTACCCAGCACCTATCTATGGGCTCACTTAATAATGACGTACTTGAATGTAGAGAAGGTCAGGACCATAGTCTGTTCCCAAAGTCACTTTGTCCTGTTTTCTTCCCTTCCCTTAACAAAAAAAATAAAAGAACTGAGGCTGTCATGCTGTTCAAAGAATATTAATTGGCGATGTGATGGACAGAAGTAATGAGCCATCTCTTATCACCATCATCCAGCAATGTGAGGAATAACAGTTACAGAGTCCTTATCCACATTACTAAAGTTAAATATAAATGCAAAAGTTGCTGGCCTTAGAGATTAAAGCAAATTTACACTACTTGCCTTGGGTTATGACCTTCCCTGATCTCACCCAAATAAGCTTTCACAGGATTTTGCTCACCTTAGTTTGAGCCCAATGCCTTCCTAAACTGGTTTTCATACACACACTACTGATTCCTGGGCGGAGATACTGATACCTCTGTAGTGACTGCAACCTTTTCCAGAAGTTAGAGTACTCAGCTTTGAATATTGAAAAACATGCACAAAGTGTCAGAATACCTGGCTATGGCTCTAAGAGTTTGTCAATGAAACTTTGAGTATGGCAGCAGTAAACTGCTGCATATTATAGTACCCAATTCAATATTATTAAAAGAAGGAAGTTATAAATGTTGTACATTTAAATTAAATATGTGACTCTTTACCTGTTTAAATACAAGAAAACAAATATTATTTGGCAGGAAGGTACAATGATGAATGTATATGAATTTACTTCATACGGTGATTGTGTAAGTTATTTGTTAAGCATAAATAAATCTGATTCCTAATTCAACACTCAGCAGGAATTTTTTTCAGCTTAAAATGCTATTAAACATAAATGCACATCAGTAAATACACTCGATCTATTCTGGTCATGGATTTCCTTCTTTGTTGTCAAATCTGTTTAATCCAGCATTCATCTAATAATTTATTCTATGCCCCAAATAGACATATCATGTATCAGTTTGGACAATCCTACAGTTATTTTAGAAAACTTGGTGAGCATGTCACCTCCTCCAATAATTTTCATGAAGTGTAGTAGATGTCTAAGGAAACATGCCCCTCCACAAACACACTTACACACTCTCTGATTGTATATATTGTCATCTCTCAAGTACAACATGGGTTCATTTTGGGCTTTTCTACATTCCATTCCGCTCCCTGCAGTGTCTGAAACTGGCAAAGCAGAAATATATGCATGTGTGTGTGTGTGTGTGTGTGTGTGTGTGTGTGTGTGTGTGTGTGTGTGTGTATCTCTCTCTCTATATATATCTATATATATATATATATATATATATATATATATATATATATATATGTGTGTGTGTGTGTGTGTAAAATATGCCATTAAAGTTCTCTAAGCTCAAGCTGTAATCCTGGCTACTTCTTTTTTTTTTCTTGGCTTAAGTCTTCACCTGTTGCTGGTGTGAGCACTTGCATCACTGCAAAGACAATCTATGCTCATGTGTCTATTTGTGCATGTTCCTCCACTTGTTCCTCCACATGCAATGACAGGGGCTATCATCACATGCCTGGGTGATGGGTCCAAGCATCATGATGGACAGCCACTTTCCAGCTAATGCCTTGTCATTAGAAAAGCATCGTTTGCTAGTTGGGAACCATACCCTAAGGATAGCTGTGGCCATGCACCCTGTTGACATGAGTAATCTTTGCCCTTATCCCTTGAGTGCATTAGTAGATTATAATGTCACATTACTGGACTACAATGCCAATGGTTCAGTTGTTTATAATGGATGAAATATTCTGAAGTTGGCAATTATTGGTGAGTTATGCTATAACTATCTAAAAAGATGTATAAACCTACTAATATTTAAAGCAAATAAACATATATGTTTTATTAAGCAATAAATGTGTAATTAGGAAAGTGAGTTCAAAATAACATGTGCCTTATACATGGTCCCAAAAATACAAGTGTATGTATGGGGGGTTAAAAACAGCCAAAGGCCCATGGTATACTTAATCTGCACTGACTATTTTCACTTTTAAATGCACCCAGACTAACATAACCAGTTTGTGACTGAGGGAAGCAGTTGCTGTTTTATCCAGCAGTAAGTTATTAAAGAGAATGTAAAACATTTTTTGCTTCAAATAATTTTATCTTTTTAGTGTACTTAGTGTACTGCGGTGGTGGTGCTGTGGTAGCGTTGTCGGTTCACAGTAAGACGTTGTCCTGTTTGATTCTCAGCTAGAGCGTCTTCTCTGTGGAGACATGCGTGAATGGGCGTACCTTCGTTGAAGGTTGTACATCAGGACCGGCAACTCGGCACGTAAAAATCCACTGCCAATCATTAGCGGACTGGAGTTCCACTGTGGGGACCCCTAACCGGGAAAAGCCAAAAGACACAAACTGTACTTAGTGATATTTTACTGGTTTTTTTTTATTTAGATATGTAGAAGAACAAAACATATTTATATTTCTGGAGTTTGCTGCTCTGACAGACCTACGTTTTGCTTTTCAAATGTGAAGCTCCAGATCTATCCTTACTCTTTTATGCTAAACCTAACCCTCATCCTGCCATGGACACTAACCACACTTCTACAAATTACTTTAATGAAAACTCTTTCCTTGACTGATGAAGTATGTAAGAATGCATTGTTTTTTTTTACCACTTGTGGTTGGTGTACATTCTGGCATTTTTTTACTGATTATGGTTAGTTTTAACATAGAAACTTATTTAATATATTTATGTTTTTGCATATCAACTTTTCATAACATATATATTTTACATTTAGCTCAGGGATGTTGCCATATCATAATGTGCAGAGGCTTGACACCCCCCCCCCCGCACAGAAAAATATCTATATATTGTTTGCTACATTGAGAGTATTCCTGGCACCCTCCCAAAGTTTTGCATGTTTTGGGTTGTAGTAATTCTTTGTCAGTTAACTGGGATGCAGTTGCTCATAGTAGACTCTTTATTTTATTGCATTTTTTTATTTTGCTTTATTTTTGTTTTGTTTACTGGGTTTGCCCAACTGGCTCTAATTAAAACTCCTTTTGAGCAGAAGCCTGGGTAGAAAAGCTCCAATATAATACAAACATTTTAAACAACATTCAGTAATTTACACAATCAGACATCAAGTAGTATACATTAAGAGTTACACATACTTTTGCTAATTAGATTACTTTCAGATTAAATAAGGGAAAATATTACAGACACATGCATTTAGTAGACATTGAACATTGACTATCTGAACAAGCATATTTATGGGTCTGTCTAATAGATAATAGATCTTGTGATCAGAGATTAGAAATTCATTACGGCTGAAAATGTTAATATTGTAGTTAACAGGTAGTGTATTAAACAGGTTCAGATACAATATATGTCAATCAAAAGGTTTATATTAGAAATATAGATAGGGTGGCAAACACTGCTGCAAAACTCTGTATATGGCTTGGTGATACTAGTTAAACTATACAGGTATTGAAGAAGACTGGTTGTGGAGAATAGGATTTGGAGGGATGAGATATGGAGATTGGAGGGAAGAGTTTTGACAATATAAAAGATTGAAGATTGTAGTGTCATTATTATGGACCAGAACCACTGATTTTTTTTTACAGGTTACATAGACTAAATTAGTCATTAATATTTCAATTTAGCCAGAATAATTACTTAATATTTATTTTAATTTTATTTTACATTTGTTAACCGGGAGTGTCTAACTGAGCCAAAGAGGCCCTTTTTTAGTAGAGGCCTGGCGAGAAAAGCTATTTTCCAAAAAAGATATAAAATATTAAAACTGGAAAACAGAAATGAATGCACTGCACAATAAATAATTGATTACTGGATGTGGGCATCCTAGAATTTACCCTCAGTTGGTGTGAGTTGATTATAACATTGAAACCCTACTGATCAAATAAGGCCATCTGTGGGTAAATCCTGATACCCACACCAAGGAGTGGTTTATTGTTGTTATACAATAAAATATTTAAGAAAAAAGTTGCTTTCCTTTCTTAAATAATGTCAAAGTATAACATGACTTAAATGCACTTCCATTTCTGTGCTCATAACTGATGTACCACACATATGTAAGGCAGATATGCCTACACACTTGTATGATACATCAATGGAGTACAAGAGGCAGGATGGAGAGGACTGTAATGTTCATAGCACTTGTTTCCATATCTCCTCTCTCTCTCTCTCTCTCTCTCTCTCTCTCTCTCTCACCCTCTTTTTTATATTGTCAGGTTTGTCCCAGCTCTTTTATAGAGAAAGTGGAAGTAAAACTGTAATGTATGGCATTATTAAATGAGAGAAATCATTAGTGATTTGAAAATTTTAGGAGGGATAGAAATGATAGAAAAAATCAGGAACCTTCTGCAAAACAATGGAATGTTGCAATGTATGGTTATTGCACCGAAAGTAAGCATACCTGTCAACTGTTCAAAGTTTTGTTGATCATTTAGCTTTTTTCTCATACTTTTGTTGCCATTCTAAGGTATGTTATAAGAAGAGCATATATATATATATATATATATATATATATATATATATATATATATATATATATATTTATATATATATATATATATATCAATCCAAAGTCCATCCACTTGACAATACATTGATGGCGGGACTTATTTGCATTGCCATATGCTCATTTTATAATGTGTTTGAAGACAGGATTGTCCGATCTGCATATGCATTATTAAACACTAATGGGTGGAGAAGAGTGTCAGGAGTGATTTGTGACAGACGGGTACCAGTAAGAGTGAAAGGGAAGGTCTACAAGAGGGTAGTGAGACCAGCTATGTTATATGGGTTGGAGACGGTGGCATTGACGAAAAGGCAGGAGTCAGAGCTGGATGTGGCAGAGTTAAAGATGTTAAGATTTGCACTGGGTGTGACTAGGATGGACAGGTTTACGAATCAGTATATTAGAGGGTCAGCTCAGGTTGGACAGTTTGGAGACAAAGCAAGAGAGGCGAGATTGCATTGGTTTGGACATGTGCTGATGAGGGATGCTGGGTATATTGGGAAAAGGATGCTAAGGATGGAGCTGCCAGGTAAGAGTAAAAGAGGAAGGCCTAAGTTAAGGTTTATGGATGTGGTGAGAGAGGACATGCAGGCAGTTGGTGTGAATGAGCATGATGCAAAGGACAAGGAAGAAATGGAAACAGAAGATCCGCTGTGGCGACCCCTAATGGGAACAGCCGAAAGAAGATGATGATCTATTTATTGTAAAATTATAGGAATCATGTCGGTACAAGGCAGTAGTTGTTACTGTGGTATGAAAAAGCCTAATAATGTTCATGCAGACTCATTCAAGATACAATTGCACTTAAAGCAGCAAGTAAAAGGTAGCTATAGCAATACTATGATACTAGGTAAACTTAGATTTATCATATGAAGAAAGATCTAAGTTATTAAGAAATCAAAGAATGTTACTTAAGTAATGCACAGTTAATAATAATATGTCAAACATCGGACAGTCAATCATTATGTCAGTAGCTTACTTCACAGCTGTGTAACTCTACGAAACATGTTGCTACCTTTTCAGTCACACTCAAATGAAGTATGTCACTCTGATCGCTCTTTTCCAAAAAGTAAAATAAATAATTGAATAATTAAATAACCTGTCAACCTTTTAAATGAATGAAAGGTTGGAGATTCAGCATCACATGTTTTTTTTTCCCTAATTTTGATGTGTATTGCCAAGACAGCTGTCTTGATATGTTTAGTTTTAAGTAGCTATAACTTGCACACTGCCTTGCAAAGAATTCAAAAGTGATGAAGCAGTGATTGTATCATTTCCATAGCAAAACTTCTTAAATTATATAAACAAGCTTTCCCTGGACCATATTGTTATGTAAACCACTAGGGGATACAATATACATGATCTGGTCCTTACACTCCTAGCATCTGTATGCACTATTCCCATAGAATCTCTCTCTCTCTCTCTCTGGTCAGTTCTGACTTGAAAGTAACCTTCTCTGTCCCAAAGCCAGTAGATGCAAACATCGCAGAATTTAAGGACTTCAGATAAAGAAATCTCCTACATTTCCATAACGAAATCTCTAAATTTTTTGAGTATAACTGTATTACCCAAAATGTTCATATGGCTAAGATGCAGATGGTCAAATTCTATTTACACTTGGACAAAAGTACTAACTTGACAATCCTAACTAGATCTAAATGGCTGGAAACATTTAAAAGCAAACTAGTGTCATTGTACACTAGCATAAATAAAACTGTACAACAAAAGAAAGACACATCTTAACCTATAATGTAAAACAAAAGACCCTCACAATATGAATGGCATCAAAATGTGAAGTTAAAAATGCAATCAGAAAAATAAAATCATGCCATGAAGTCAAACAAACCGCAGAAGCCAAAGACAACTACAAATCCTTCTTAGTTATGCCAGGAAAATATGGGACAAGAATTAATATTGCTCAGAGCTTATTGACATTAGAACTACCTATTCTGATCCAGTGGATCCTGCCAGCAAACTAGCAATTAACTTAGTGCCAGCATCACCCCAATGACAATTATAATGTGCCTGCTTAAACCAAAGGGACTCAGACCACTAAACATTACAAAACAACATGTATTAAAAGTACACTCCATAATGAAAACTTCTTCATCTATGGGGCCTGATATCGTATCCAATTACCTAATAACTAGCACCAAGCAAGCACTGGCAGTTCCAGTCCTTAATCTATTTCATTTCAGTCTGGCAGCAGTCTTTGTCCAACAGTTGATGCCACTTCACAAGTGAGGCCCAATGACTGACTGAAAATTACAGACCCATCAGTCTAACAAGTCTTACATGCAAAGGCATGGAAAGCATCATAACTGACATAATTAGATAGTTTTGTTACAGTGGCAGGGATGACAAGGAGAGGTTGAGGGATGCAAATTCTGGGAGTAGATTTTGGTAAGAGACGGTGATGAATGTCGTTGACAGGTCAGTAAAACAGATGAAATAGGTGATGTCAAACTCATGGTCTCAAGCTCAATGCCAAGAAGTGCATTGTCATTCCCTTTGGGATAAAATACTGTACCCATGAACTACCACATAGGCTGTAGCCTACTAAACAACGAAAATGTGATAAGAGACCTTGGGACACAGGTGGACAGTAGTCTCTCCTTTGATAATCACATCACTACAGTAGTCAGGAAATCCTTCTATGTGGCACATCTCATTACAAAGGGGTTCACCTCTAGAAAAAAAGAGGTCAGTGTTCCTCTCTACTCATCCCTCATCAGATCCATTATAGAGTACAATACCCAATTTGGCATGTACCTCGCAAGACATCTATAACAACTAGAAAGGCCACAGAAATACCTCACTAAGAGGATTACCAGCCTCAAACAGATGCCATGCACAGACCGTCTCAAAAAAACTCCAGCTTTACTTTGTCGCTTATCGCCTACTCAGAGGCTACCTCTACCTAACATACAAAGCCATGTCAAACCCAGATCTGTCGGACATGCTACACTTAAAGAAACCCCAATTCCTCCATGCCACATGTTCCAGGGACCTAAAGCTTGCCACCACAATAAACAGAACATGCTGCAGGGATAGATTCCTGTCCCAGAGACTTCCCATGCTCTGGAACAGACTACCCATTCATGTCAAGCAGAGCTCCTCATTAGCCCTCTTTAAGAAAAATCTCGACAATTGGATGGTAAATAGGAAATTCACCCCGGGGATCAGTTCTGTGACTCAACTAGACAGGGGCATAGGAAAATAACTTTCTTGGGTGGCAAAAGCCAGGGAACTAACTTATCTAGGCTTATATAGGCCCCAGGACCGATAGCTTAGTACCTACCTATGAACCTATGAACCTATACTAAGTAGCCAAAATTTTTCGCTTGGTATATGGTGTTTGAAAACTGAGAATGGTGGTTGTGGTATGATGTTTTGGATAAAAACCATGTTTGGTATTGGAAATGAGGTTATTATTGATGAAATATTTTATGAGTAGTGAAATAATATATTTTTCATGGATTTTTGATCCCACTCCATTTGTATATGTTCTGCTAAGGTTGCCATCCATTAGACATCTATCTATTGCAAAGAAGGCTCAGATATTTTAATTTATGTAAATATCAAAGCTGCATATTGCTTCACTGTGGAAGTAGCCACAATATTGTTCCACCTCACATTGTGCAAAATTTATTAGTAAATATTTGGTAGAAGGAACTACAAGAATGTAAAACAGGCTTTGTCTTCATTTAGTATAACTGCAACAATGGATTTCTTGGGTATTTTGGGTAAGTGGATAATTGTATGCATTTAGTAAAACAGTAGTTTCTCACGCACATATTTAGTATAGCAAGGGCTGCTCAAGTGTTTTTACACTATTATGCAAAGTACCTGTTTTACCATGATTCATACCTGTTACCAAAAGATTAGCCCTCTGTCTACTGATATTAACAGTTTAAATCTCATATCAGAGCTACCATTCACTGTTTGTCAGGATCTGCACTTTTGTTTACTGTATCATTTATGAATAGTTTTTGGTGTCAACATATTATTGTTTATGCAGACATACAATTACATGATTTTGTATGTGTCTGGTTTTGGAATAAAAAAAAAAACGCAAAATATCTAGAGTGTTACTAAATGGGCAAGTTGTATATGCACTGAAAGATAACAATAACACCTTTGGCAATGCCAAATTATGTTTCTTCAGCTTGTCAGAGAAAAGTCTGCAACACTCTGAGCTGTATAAAGAGATATTACAAACGTTAATTTGGGAATGCAAAACTACAGACTTCCACTTCTCTAATCAGTGAATGAAATGTAATTATTAGTTACTAAAAATAATTAACAGTTGTTAACAAGATGCTGACTGTTTGCTAAACGTCCTGATACAGCAGGTGTATAATCCTACAGTAATAAAAGAAGGGGAATACTACTGGCTATGTACAAATGTGCAGCTGTGCAGCTCACCTATAGAGCAATTTCAAAGACTTCACAGGAACATCTAACAGCCATCTGCTGGAAGAGAATGAGCAGAGTGAGGAGAGTCTGATCAGAGGTTTGTTGAATATTACATGCTTAGGCCAAGCTTGGAGGACTACAGTTTTCACATGTAGACTTCAGGACTGGGATGGCAAGCTGTGACTTGAGTGAGCCTACAGTGTTTACTTGAAGTAAAACAGTCATCTGCAAAGGAGACGAGCTTCGGACAGTTTTTAATAAAATATTGTGGATGAATTCTTGAATATTTATAGCTAGAGCTGATGCATGTATTCCTTAAAGTGATATAGATTGTGTTACAGAAATATCTGGAAAGTTTGCTTTAATCCTTCTTTGATAAAACTGCCAAAGTTCTCAAACATTTTCAAAATTTTCAGTATCCCTAAGATACTAATTACGTCAATTTCCTTCATGGAACCCAAAAAAATCAATGATTGGAAAACTCCAGAGATCAGTAATCAAATAAATTGGGAATATGTAGACATTTCAAAATATTAGATAAGGTCTTGTGAGTAGCGGACAACTTAAGGCATACAATTGGACTTAGCAGATTCCAAATGAACTCATGCTTTCATGCATGGAATGCTTTGCTTGAAGGCAAACAGTTCTGAGAGAAAAAAATGGTACCTATTATCATTTAATGGAAGCAGAGGAAACTGGCGCCCATGACAAAAGTAATTAATTATGTCTGTAAATGTGCTGAATTGAAATACACTGATGACAGAAAAAAGGAAAAGAAAAGAGGCTGAGGAAGATCATATAACATCTGAGGATTTTAACATTTCATGCAGTGCTAAAGAGAACAGTAAAGAGGCACTGGGAAATTAAACTAGATTCAAAACATTGAATAATTTCTAGTGCTTTTCAAATTAGGAGTGGTGATGAATTAACTGCCTGGAAGACAGAGTTAAATATCTCAGGAATAGCATGACAATCAGAAAGCCCTATTGTAAGAAAATATAAAGACGTTTAACTGCATACGGGTGAATATGCCATAATTAATAAACCAGTGAGTTAGCATAGGTAAAAGATCTAAGTGCTTATTCAAGTAACTGTTAAACACTATTCTTTTCAGTACAGAAACTTGAAACAAAACTCTCTCTCTCTATATATATATATATATATATATATGTGTGTGTGTGTGTGTGTGTGTGTGTGTGTGTGTGTGTGTGTATTATACAGTATATATATATATATATATATATATATATATATATATATTTGTATTTATATATATAGACACACACACACACACACATATATATATATATATAGAGAGAGAGAGAGAGAGAAAGAGAGATAAAACAGTACATTTAATTTCAGCATTTTAGTAGATCAGTAATGCAACTCTGTTAGCATCATAACTGAAAATAGCAGAATTTGCTTCAGTTTAATTTTTCCATGGAAAGCAATGCAGTCATATGCACTTGTTATGCAAAAATAGCCAGCAAAAAGCAGGATTCCATACAACATAAATGAGCAAAACATTCACCTGGGGATTCAATAAACTTCATGTAGGCTTAGTGCAAAGCCTACATGGAGTTTATATTTTTGTGCAGTGAGCAAAAGAGCTAATTGCATATGCATGCCATGCTCCACATTTAAACCTAAACAAGAACAGTTTTGCGGACAGCAACAGTGTTTCCGGCCCAGAAACCATGTTAAGCAACACAGATAGCAACAGACAAGTAAACCTGGTTACGTATGAGCAAACTAGGTCTGCATGTTTGCATAGAATGTCACAATGATTACCAGGGCCAGAGCTTCCTTGTGCCTGTGACTACAAGATTTGGATTGCTTCTAAAACCATCTGGAAATACAAAGCTGATATACAAAGCTGATATACATATATTTTTTTTTGCACTTGCTCTAACTGTTTCAATGATATTTAAGAATTCTGTGCTGCATTTATTTATTTGGTTGAATTTATCAGTGTTTCTTAGCCTGCACCTGTTAAAGAAACTTCATCTGCCCATTACTGCACTGCTCTTAGTTTGCTGTTTTAACAGTATTCTGCAAAAGCTACTCTGAGTTTGCCAAAATATTTCTAAGTTTTACAAAGATTTTATGTGTTATGAACATTTATCAGGGTTAGTGAACTTATTTCCATGTATTCTTGATATTGCAGGAATCCTTAATTTTGTTCTGATCTCTGTCTCCGTTTTATTTTTCCCATCCAACTGCCAAACTGTTGTTGCATGCTTAAAACTTGGTGGCTTTTGAGTTGCCCGCCTCTACTATAAATACAGTGAAATCATTTAGGAAGGCCTACCCCCTTAGTTTCTTAACCTTGAATTACCTTCTGTTTCCTCCCTTACTAAACAAAAAATGCACTTTATTCAGCTGCTATTCCTGTATGTGTGTCTCTTCCTACTTAATTACTTTATTTTGCTTTGGTACTTGTTCTTAAAAGTGTTTAATTACATGTACTCTGCTACATTTATTACTGCTTGCAGTAGCCTGATTAAATTGTAATTGTTATTCTGAGCCTCTTAGTTTTGGTTTAAGTTATTTTACATTAAGGTTTGCGATCTACACTCTTGTTGGAAGAGAGGGTAGTCTCTGCCCTTCTGAGCTGGGAATTGCTAGGTGAAGACTTAACTGTTCTTCTAAGTGCCTTTGTTCCGGTTTAAGCAGTTGGGTTCCAAACCAGTTATTTTACATTAGGAATATTTGTGGTCTAAACTTTAGTGGCAGGAGAGGATAGCCTACAGCCTTCTAAGCTGGGAATTGTTGGTTGAAGGCTCATTTTGTCTGCTATTCTGAAAGTGTTTTAGTTCTGGTTTCAGCATTTGGGCTCCAAACCAGTTATTTTACACTAGGAGAAATAAGATAAAAATATCCTGCAGCTGCCAAAGGTGTACTGAAGAACAAACGAAAATGATAGATGAGAACACCAATGACACCACCACGAACGACTAATTCTTTATTAAAACATAAAACAAATAAAATAGAGATAAAATCCCCTTGATTTAGTACGATAAGCGCTTTCGTAAATATCCTTCTTCAGATAGTGTAATAAAACGGGGAAATGTTCAATAAAAACTACTTCAGACCAATCACAAGATTAATTAATCTTGTGATTGGTCTGAAGTAGTTTTTATTGAACATTTCCCCTTTTAACTACACAATCTGAAGAATTAAATTAATCTTGTACTAAATCAAGGGGATTTTATCTCTATTTTGTTTTGTTTTAATAAAGAATTAGTCATTTGTGATGGTTTCATTTGTGTTATCATCTATAATTTTACATTAGGAGGGTTGTGGTCTATGGACTCATGGCAGGAGAGTGTGGCCTACACCCATCTAAGCAAGGAATTGCTGGTGAAGGCTTATTGTGCCTGTTATTCTAAGTGTCTTAGTTCTGACTTAAGTACTTGGGCTCCAAAAACAGTTGTTTTACATTAGCAATACAATACAATAGCATAGGCCAGATTCAGATTTTCTAAAAATAGACTGTTTGGTATTACCTGAGCACTAAAACAAGCTCTTTACTAAAATACTGAAAGACCTGAGGCACCCATTGCTTCCAACTAACTATAAAGGTAAAAACCACACTCTCCAAAGCCAAGAACACAGCATCCATGGGACCTGACAACATCCCAGGCTGCATTCTACATGAACTACAGAATGAACTGGCACCCCACCTAAGCACCATGTTCAATCATAGCCTCACCTCAGGCTTTGTGTCCACTGAATAGCACACAGCAACGGTTATCCAACTCCACAAAGGGGGAGCCACCATGGACCCCAGGAACTATTGCCCTATTAGCCTAATGAGCCTGGTCTGCAAAGCCACGGAACGTATCTTCATGGAACTTATAAAAAAAGACATTGGTAATCTCCAAACTCTGGACCCCACCCAGTTTGAGTTTGTAAAAGGCAGATGGTGTCTCCTAAACCTGATAGAAATCTTTGAAGCAGTCACCAAAGCCGAAGACGAGGGTAAGGTGGGTCATACAGCCTATCTAGATCTCGCCAAGGCTTTGGACACCATCCCCCTCTCTGGAATTATAGATAAAGTCACTAAACTAGGTATACATCCCTATGTCACAAGATGGGTTGCCAACTGGCTCATGGACAGAACTCACACTGTGAAAGTAGCAGACTCCAAATCCGACTTCAGACCAGTGACAAGTGGAGTACCACAGGGTTCAGTCCTGGGTCCTCTCCTGTTTGGTATCTACTTTTTTGAAGTACAGGCTAACACAGAAGGTCTTTGGCTAATGACGTTCGCAGATGACTGCAAACTAGGAGCCATAATCAAAACTCCTAACAATGTGGACATCCTACAAAAGGGCCTCACTGAGACAGATGCCTGGTGTCACACCCGTGGCCTCAAGCTCAATGCCAAAAAGTGCATTGTCATCCCTTTTAGTAAAAACTCTGCACCCATGAGCTACCACATAGGTGGTAGTCTACTTAACATTGAAAGTGTGATAAGAGACCTTGGGGCACAGGTGGACAGTAGGCTCTCCTTTGATAATCACATCGCCACAGTAGTCAGGAAATACTTCTACATGGCACACCTCATCACAAAAGGTTTCTCATCCAGGAAAAAAGAGGTCATTGTTCCCCTCTACTCGTCACTCATTAGACCCATTATAGAGTACAATGCTCCTTTTGGTATATACCTTACAAGACATCTACAGCACCTGGAAAGGCCACAGAAATACCTCACAAAGAGGACCAGCTTCAAACAGATGCCCTATGCAAACTGTCTCAAAAAACTCTAGCTTTACTCCGTTGCATATTGCTTACTCAGGGGCGATCTCTGCCTAACATACAAAGCTATGACAAACCCAGAACTGTTGGACATGCTCCACTTAAAGAAATCCCAATCCCTCCGAGCTACATGCTCTAGGGACCTAAACCTTGTCACTGCAATAAACAGAACATGCTGGAGAGATAGATTCCTGTCCCAGAGACTTCCCATACTCTGGAACAAACTACCTATCTATGTCAAATAAAGCTCCTCATTAACACTCTTCAAGAAAAATCTTGATGATTGGATGAGAAATAAGAAATTCACCCCAGGGATCACCTCTGTTGCTCTGCTCAACAGGGGCACAGGAAAATAATTTTCTTGGGTGGCGAAAGCCAGGGTACCTTTTTGGCTAGGTTTATATAGGCCCTAGGGCCAATAGCCTAGTACCTACCTATGAACCTATGAATCTATAAGTCCCTGATTTTGCTCTTATATTGCACTTTTAATTTGTATTTGCATTCCACTGTCTGTTTGAAATATCTGAACTGTTTTTGTCTGATGTTACTGTGTACTGTACAAGTTTAGCTGTAGCATAGCCCAGTTCCAGGTTTGCTGTTTTTGTGTCTATTTTGTAACTTCTGAGCATCAAATTCAAGCTATCTTTGTTGGTGAAGGCCCTTCTGCACCCTTGTGAGAGGGGAGTGCTGTCTGGGTCCCATCTAACCAAGACTGATTAGACTAGAGCTCAGAAGAACATCCGTATTGGCTAGTTTGAGTTAAAATGTTATTTATTTTATTATATAAGCCTAGCATTTGCTCGTGTTTGTGTGTAGTGCACCATTGTGCACTGCTGCATAGTAGTGGTTATAGATGCAGACATTTTGCTTGTTCAATTTTACATTAGAACTTTGCTTGTGGTCCTCCAGAGGTTTTTCACAGCCCTGCTCTACTGTCAGGTAGAACACTAAACCTAGCCCCAGAGATACAAATACACCTCTCACTCACTAGCCATTCCTAAGTGTGACCTCTTTTCCTGACTATCTAAATTTACCTAACACTTACACAGACAATTTCCCACAGTTTCTGCAGACAGCTTGGTCAACATGGGCATCACGAGGCAGTGTATCAACTGCCTCATGTTCACCGACAACCCTTTGCTCCTAGTCCACACAACTTCAACATATGAGAGATGCAACTATATTAGGAACCTTGAATCCATGCTCTTTCATTCACCAGTCAGTACATATGACAATGAGCAGGTTGTCAGCATGCACACCTCACCTTCTACTCCATCCAAACCCACATCACACATACTTACATATGTGGAGGTCCACACCAGAAACATACCTAAACACCAGAGACTTCTCAAGCACAAACACAAGCATGCTGCACATAATACTTACTCTGCAGAACACAGTACACATAATAGCTCATGCACCAGTGTCTCACCTGTAAAGTCCTTAAGGAAAACAGAAAAGCAAACATATTAGTCATATGTGATCCCATTGTGAGACACACAGATATCCTTCTCACCAGGCTGGATAAGTAAAATGCCATGCTCAGCTGTCTGCCAGCTGCCAGGATCTGCCATATCACATATGCACTCATATCTCTCAATGACAGGTACTGTTATGACTGCATCATTGCCCATGTTGGTGTGAATGACTTGAGACATACCTCTATGGACCATATGAAGAGAGACATGACTGAGCTCTTGGACTATGTGTCTCAGGCAGGTATGTCCCTAGCCTTAAGCAGCATTTTAACCTCACCTAGGATGATGCCTCAATACAAACAGAAAATGATTGACTTCAATAATTGTTTTAGTTTTTGGTGTTATTCTAAGGGGATCTGTCAGCCTGGGATGACATACAGACCTCGATGCTTTGCCAGAGATGGTCTTCATCTGTCACCCCTGGGATTTAGGTTACTGGCTAAGGTTGTTGTCACCCCATAGTGCCTTTTTAGGAAGTGTCTCAAGGACAAAATGTCTGACATAAAAACAACATCTAAGAACAACTTCAAGGTTATGCTGCTAACTGGTAGGAGTCTTAACATGAAACTGCACTCACTGGAAACAGGCCTCATCTTGGAAATTGCAGACATTTGTGCAGTCAGAGACCTGGTTTAAGGCTGTGGAGAGTACCCCAGCCATATGGTGTTACACCTCCTTCCACACATTCAGACCAAAAATTGAAGGTGTGAAAACTAAAGGAGGTGGTGTATCAATATTTATTAAAGATAAATACACCTCTGGGTTGGTTAAACAGTATGATTCACTGGAGGTACTTCAGGTGCAATTAACTGTTGGTAGGACACCTATTCAAGTAATTCCCAACAGCAGGACCCCCCCCCCCCCATGAATCAGGACACCCACTCTGCCTATTTGGATCTACTAGATTCTAACAAGATATATCTGAACACCATGGTTTTGGGTGAATTTAACTACCCATCCATTGACTGGGTAAATTACTCATGCTCAAACTCACTTTTCCAAAGTTTCCTCGACTTTGTTAACTCCAGTGCCCTGGACCAGCTTATTGACGACCCCACAAGGGAAGCCAACATTCTGGATCTGGTGCTTACCAATATGGGGGACCACTGTAGCACCCCCACTGTGAGGTCTTCTCCGGTGATATCCAACCACAAATCAGTCTCATTCGAAGTAACTATCACACCTGTGCCCCCCCCAGCAGCAACTAAACTAAAACGACTTCTCCAAAGCAGATGATAACCTCTTACAGATTTGTATAAATAGCTTCAATGCACCTCCCCCTCAGATGGACCTGGCAGCTATGCCAAGTTCTATACCATTGCTTTATACAAACACCTATATAACTGCATTGATTCGGCTGTAACTAATAGGACCAAAACGAGCTCCTCAAGGAAGAGCAAACCTGCCTGGTGGACAACTACCATTGACAGGCTTTACAATAAGAGGAATAAATTGCTGCCTAAGAGTAAGAGGGAGTGAGCCCTAAATTGGAAACACTCCCTCCTCAGCTTAAATAAACAAATACGACTTCTTCTGAAGTTCTCCAAAGCAAACTGCCAATCCGAATTAGCTTCCTCAGCTAAAGACAACAATAAGGTGTTCTTTACTTACATCTGTAACCTAAAAGGAAATGCCCAGACTTGTGCTGAACTGGTAGTTAATGATACCACATATACTGAGACTGTGGACAAACCTAACCTGTTGTCCAACACATTATTTGAAAACTTCACATCCCTTTCCCAACTACATGCACCACATGACATCCCTACCACCTGCCACATGTCTTGCAACTCGTAAGACCAGGTTGTGAATGCCCTCTTTAAGGCCTAAAATGTAGCATCTATGGGGCCTGATTATATCCCAGGCTGCTCCTACATTGTCTCCTCCAAGAATTAGCAACACCATTGGGTACTCTTTTCAATCATAGTCTAAACACTGGCTTCATCCCAGCTGAATGGAAAATGTCCACAGTTATTATCTTACACAAAGGCAGTGCTTCACTGACCCCAGGAATTTTAGACCTATTAGACTGAGTAGCCCTATCTGCAAGGCCATGAAAGGGATCATCATGGACTTTATCAACAAAGATATAGCTAATCTACATACCCATGAGCTTACTCAGTTTGGATTTGTCAAAGGGAGAGCATGCCTTTTAAATCTGGTGGACTTATTCAAGACAGTTACCAAGAACATGGATGAACTGAAATCTGTGCATACAGCCTACCTAGACTTAGCCAAGGCTTTTGACACTACCCCCCACTCAGGCATCATTGACAAACTCACCCAGCTATGTATCAACCCTTAAATCATTAGATGGGTTGTTAACAGGCTCCCTGATAGAACACATACAGTTAAAATAGGGGAATCCATCTCTGACAACAGACCTGTAACCAGTGGTATTTTACAGGTATCAATCCTGGGAACTCTACAGTTTGGAATCTGAAGTACAAGCAAAAACTAAAGGTCTATGGCTGACAATGTTTGTTGATAACTGCAAACTGGGAGCGGTCATAGAATTTCCAAATTATGTCAACATCCTACAACAGGGTCTTAAACAAATCAGTGATTGGTGCCAAAATCATGGGCTTAAACAATAAGCAAAATGTACTATCATCTTTTTGGGTAAGAGCAATGTTCCTGCTAACTACCACAGCAATAGCAACACCATAAGTACGCACTCAGTGGTGAGAGACCTGGGCACACATGTTGACAACAACCTTATCTTTGATCAGCATGTCTCCACAGTGGTAAGAAGAGCATTCTATATTGCACATTTCATAAGTAAGGCCATTGCCTCCAGAAAATAAGTTATAATCTCCCTTGACTCTTCCCATATCAGACTAATAATTGAGTACAATGCCCCTTTTGGTATGTACCTTTCACAGCAACTGCAGCAACTGGAGAAACCACAAAGGTTCCTCACAAGGAAAATTCAAGACCTTCCGCATCTGTCCTATGTGGATTGTCTGAAATCACTGTCACTTTATTCTGTTTTATACAGACTACTCAGAGGTGATCTCTGCCTTGCATATAAGGCAATCTCTGACCCAGGTTTATTGGAAATGCTGTATATCCGCAAGTGAAAGCATACACGGGTTACTCTCTCTAAAGTCCTTAACCTGTTATGAAACATCAATAGAACCTGCTGGAGGGACAGCTTTGTCTCCCAGAGTTTACCACACCTGTGGAAGAGACTCCCACGTCATGTTAACAGAGCACCTCACTGGCCCTCTTCAAATGCAGTCTAGATGATTGGATTAATAACTTTAAATTCACCCCTGGGATTCCACCTGTATCTCTCTTAGATGAGGGCAATAAATGCTGATCATGGAAATAAGGGTGGAACTTAGCTAGGCTTGTAAGGGCCCTAGGGCCATTACCCTAGTTACTTCCTATGATCCTATAATCCTATTAGTAAAGCAATGCATATTGTTCCAATACATTATATGAAAGTGTATACAGTGCAGAGTATTGTGAGAACCTGTTTCAGGCATACAGTCGTGTAAATGATCCCTAAGGGTACATAGACTGTATTACAAAATAAATAGTCAGGGGAAGTGTGTGTGCATATTAAATAGGGACACACAGAGGAACTTTAAGAATGAACAAGAAAAAAGGACAGGTGATACATGGTAATGTACATCAGATGAGGCCATGTCACTGAAGAGAGATGTAGCATGAACACTAATCACATATCAACATGATACAGTACAGATTGCACAGTAGATGTATATTATGTGAATGTCACACAAGGTTACATAACAATGTAGAAGATTAGTTGTGATATAAGCATCCAGACAGGAACAATGGAGAGGACATATATCAGGGATGGTATACACAATAGGGGTTAGGTATATATTGTGAAGTTATGCAAAATGAGTTGCCTTTATATGACTGTAATGTCAGCATAGGTCTCAAACAAATGGGACACACAGTAACAGGCTCATAGACAATGGTAGACAGAAGAATGCACAATCATGGACAACATCAGGCTAATACCAATAGTAATCCCATGTTTTTAATATAATATATGTGATTGTGAGTGATCATAGATGGTTCGGCAAGAACACACTTGTATAACTATTATGATTTGTCAACAATCTATGAGGGGAATCAACCACACTATCCTGAAATTTAACATCTGCAGGAGGTGTTTGGAGGGACACTGCTATACCTGTATGTTAGATTATGATCAATCCAGGCTAGTTGACAGGTGTGCATGGCATAAATATGGCACAATCCACACCATCACAAATGTAACCCATCCCATCAATGTTGTCAATCAGCTCTGTATGTACTGTGTGCATCACAGGAACATGTATCGCACATGCATCTGATATAACACCTTGATGGGGTTCCGCACTATCAGACATTAATGTTGATGCAGCAAAAAGAGCAGTTAGGTATGGCCAGTAAAATGTGTGGAAGCTCACTGTGACAAATTTGGTACACTTGATTAATGCATCCCTGGATGATGTGTTGGGACGAACATGAAAAAATGTGCATTGTACTGTTATTGGTGTGATGAAGGCTGTGAACTATGGAAGTATAATGACCTTTGATGTAGGTGTCCTGCACATTCTCAGGAGTTGTATGACATACAAGGGAGTAGTCACCACTGTGGGCACATGCTGGTGGATGTTCCACAAAACATCTATCTCAGTACACAGGTCACATACCCATTTGGTCTGCTGATGGACAGTGGTGAATGAGGGGGATGACATGAGACAAACTGTCACCTAGCAGATTGTCTATTTCCTCTGCTTTGGTATATCTGGTGCTATCCACATACAGATCTGTGCTTAGTTGTGTATTGCACTTAACATTTCAAATGTATTGGAATAAATGATTTGTGAAAAGACCTACAAATACATCCGTGGTCATTCATCACATTCCACACACTGGTACTATGCACACAGTTGTACAACTGTACCCAAGGTAATGTACTTACATCAAGTGCACAACATATGCCTATATGTGTTTCATGTGCAAACTGTGTTTGAGTAGCCTGATGTCAAATCAGGACACATTGCAGATCAGTTGTTTGTGGTTCATGCAGAACATTTTCCGACACAAATGCTAACAGTCACACAATGGTGCTGCTGACTCCCTCAATAATCCTTGGTTATAGCAACACAAATGCACATACAATGAATTCAACAAGGTTATAATTGTATCAAAACATGTGATACATTTTTGGGTATATCACAGCATGACAACATGTGTATGAGACAAGACTTATGTGACCATGTAATCAATATGAATTCATATTGATGTGTGTCACAGAGCATTTAATAATGGTATGTAGACACTTGCACAACTATGCCATACTACAGTTCTCACTGTGATGGTGGAATGTGAACTGTGTAGACAGTTGATCTGCTCCATTACAACACATATCCTAATACACCAACAATATACATGCATGTGTATCATACCATGTCACTCATGTCACTCAACAACAACCACTGTTATGACTCTGACATAGTTCATGTTGGGGATGAATTGCTTGAGATTTACCTTTCTAGACTATATGAAGAGACAGATGACTGAAGTCTAGAATTATGTGTCTTAGGCAGGTATGACCCTAGCCCTAAGTACATTCTACCTTCACCAGGATGATGCCACAATAGAAACAAAAAAAGATCAATTTCAACAATTGGCTCAACTTCTGGTGTCAGACCAGGGTGATCCTGTAGCTCTCATCCTGGGATGACATGGTCAACAGGCTTCTCTGCTTTGCCAGAGATGTTCTGCACCTTTGTCCTCTAGGCTGTCAGATACTGGGAAAGGCACTTGCCTCCCCCATAGTGTATTTTTTAGGCAATGTCAAAGCAACAAAAGTTCCAATGTAACAAAATCCACTGGAGGCAGACTGAAGGTTCTGATGATTAATGCTAGGAGTCCAAATGTGAAGCTGTCCTGGGGGAAATTTTCAACCTGCTAGCTGTCAGATTTGGTGCAAGATTCACCCATAGCCCTGCCATCCATACCCAAAGCATACCAGACATCAGTCCTCTGCCTAGTATGTCTAGACATCAGGTCATATCTGTGCTCTCCAAGGCTAAAAACACAGCCTTAATGGTAGCAAATAACATCCCTGGTTGCTTATTAAGCAATCTAAAACAGGACCTAGCAGACCCACCTATCATCCTCTTTAACTATAATGTGAGAACTGACTTTGTTCCAGCAAAGTGGAAAACAGACAGTAATCTCCTTTTACAAAGTGTGGGGGGGGGGGGCATCAACTGACCTTGGGAACTATAATCTCATAAGTTTAACCAGTCTGATCTGCAAAGACATGGAAAGAATCATCATGAACCTTATCAACAAGGAAATAGGTGTTATTCAAACTCTAGACCCGACCCAGCGCATACCACCTGTCTTCACTGGCCAAGGGTTTTGATAAATCCCTCACTCAGGTATCATTGAGAAACTCTCCCAGTTAGGGATTAACCCTTATGTCACTAGACAGGTAGCTAAATGGCTCATAGACATAACACATACTGTCAAAGTTGTACTAGTAAAGCCTTCACCAGTGGTGTAACATAAGGATCAGTGCTGGGCCCTTTACTGTTCGGAATCTATTTCTTGCGAGTCCAGGCTAAAGTATATGGCCCTTGGCTTACCAAGTTTGGTGATGATTGCAAATTGGATATAATCACTGAGTCCTCCAATAATGTTAATATTTTACAGCAGGTGCCAATGCAGACAAATGATCAGTGCCAAGCCACGGTCTAAAACTAAATGCAAAAAAGTACCATTATTATTGCCTTTGAAAAAGTGGAATTCCCCAGTGATTACAACATTGACAATACCCCCCTAAGCTCAAACCCAGTGGCATGAGAGCCGGTAACACAGGTAGATAGTAATTTGATCTTCAACCACCAAGTTTCCACAGCGGTAAAAAAGCGTTCTACGCTGTGCACCTCATAACTAAAGGCATCACATCCAGATCTGAGGATGCTGCAATACCACTATCCTTGACCATCATCAGACTACTAATAGAGTACAATGCTTCCATTTGCATGTACCTCACCAGCCACAGCAGCAGCTGGATAGACCACAGGGATTTCTCACTGAGAAAATACAGGACCTCCAAACAATGCCAAGAAGCATGCATGTAGACTGAAAGCCCTGTCACTGTTCTCTGTATCATATAGGCTGCTGAGAGTTGACTTGTGCCTGGCCTACAGAGCAGTCTCTGACCCTGCCCTGATGAAATGTTGCACATCCAGAAATCTAATGGCACAAGAGTCACTCGCTCTAAGGATCTTAACCTAACCTATGACATTAACAGAACATGCTTGAGAGATACATATATCTCCCAGTGTCTGCCACTCCTCTAGAATAAACTTCAAAATCACATGAAATAGAGCTCCTCACTAACCCTATTCAAGCGCAAACTAGATAAATGGATGGGGACTATATGTTAACCGGGGAGTGGCACCCATGTCTCTCATGGAAAGGGGTAGTCAGTGTTTACCACAGACTCATTCTGCAAATTATGTCCACCTAATAAGAACAACCAGGGCTATTTGGTATGAACATGGCTAGGCTTGTAAGGGCTTTAGGGTCACTAGCCTTGTAACCTCCTATGAACCTATGTTAACAGTTCTCAGGAGGCATATTACTACAGCTATTATAGAAGGACCATGTAATGCAATGGCAACAATGGCCATCAATACATTACTTCATATGTCAGATTGTAATGCTCTCTTGCAGCCATAGTGTACATCCACACCTAAAGCACAAGTCAATGACAGGAACATTGACATGCCAACTGATCATGGGGCCATAAGACACTATTAGGCTGATTGCCAACATCACACAAAATCCTAGCCATTATTATAACATGAAAATAAAAATGCCAATATGTACATTTTGAAAGATAGTAGGAGAATTGTGTATACGTTTATATTTGTTGGATTGCATTACATTCTGCCACTGTCCATGTGAGACATGTGCACCACACCATGACAGAATGAGGACATCTTCCACTCCTTTGCAGGAAGAATGTCATGTGGCCAGAGGATAAATGAGGGTGTGTGGGGCTATGTGAAATGTATCCCAAGTGGTAGTAAAATGGACTATCCCAAAGATCACACAATGACCATAATGTACCAGCAACCAAACACACTGCAGTACACTGGGCTGGATATGAAAATAATACCTGTGTAGGTAAAGAATATTCATTTATTTATTTGGCATTTGTTAACCAGGATAGTCTATTTGAGCCAATGGCCCATTTTCAGTGGAGACCCAAGGAGAAAAGCACCAGCATTACAAACAAACAAAGATAACATATTAGGAAATATACAAAAACTCACGGAAAAAAAAAACTGCAGCATTACAACACAAACAAAAATTACATATACAGTAACAATATGAAACAAATAACTGACATTAAAGAGACTTAAATAAATACAAATAATACAGGTAAGCAGAGACAGTATTGACATATCTTTCCCATTGTATCTTATTGTACTATTGACTAGTGAGCAGATTAGTCATTGAATTTTGAGATGTAGGGGAAAATGCAGATTATGGTGGATTTTGGCAAGGGCAACCTTTGAGTTAAAAAAGTAGTGCTTGACTTCAATTTTAAAACTGCTGTAACTAGTGATACTATGAATGCAAGATGGTAGCCTATTCCACACAAAGGACAATGAGTGTTTATAGAGGAGTTTACCAATGGTTTTGTTGTGTTTATTGATGTCAAGAAGGTGCTGGTCAGAACTAAGAACAGACTGAGTTGGGGTATAATATAAATGCCATGCATTGTCACAGTAGCAACATCACATATGTCTGACTGTAACACTGCCATGTTTCACTTTATGAAATATGATAGCATCATTGTGTGCTGAGGAGCACATGTTGCGAGAAGTGTAGGGCATGGATGTGGAGTACATTCCTGTATAAAATTGTCTCAAAAGTCATAGCTGTATGTATAGACATGCAAGTAGCTTGCTGTCAGATAAGAACACCTATTTATGTAGTTAAAGTATATTGCAAATACAATAGTTTATATTACTGCCAAAGCACAGGTTTGTCTTTAATACTGTCAGAGTATATGTTACACAGGTTGACATAATCATTATATGCTTAAGCAAGATGCTTGGAAGAGTGTTGGGCCTAGCTGTAGACTCGCATATCATTCTAAAACTACTTAACTATTTACAGAGCACAGTACTTAACACAAGTGCCACAGCACAATTCTGGCTTTTATAATGTCAGAGAATACTTTATAGCTGATGACATCAGCAAAGTATGGTGAGAGGAAAATGTTAATAGCAGTATCCCACATGCTGGTGTAAAATGCTCCCTCTAATGTCAACCATGTGAAAACACACACACACACACACACACACACACACACACACACACACACACACACACACACACACACACACACACACAAACACACCAGTTGACTGCAGTGAAAACAGAACCCCTCCCTACTTATCTAAATACACTGACTAGAAACCTCAGTATTTAACACAAGCACCACAGCACAAGGCTGACTTAGAGATGTCAGACAGCTGTTTATAAGTGATGACATCAGCAGTGCCTGGTGAGAAGAAGATAGTAATAGCAGTGTCCCACATGCTGTCAACCAAGTGAACAAACACAACACACACCCACACACACACACACACACACACACACACACACACACACACACACACACACACACACACACACACACACACGCCTGTTGAACACAATGAGAACAGAACCCCTACCTACCTAGGGAAAGAGAAAAAAAGAGATATAATTAGTTCCATCATATGTGACATGCAATGCATTATCACAATAATAAAGTATTTTATTTCTACTTTTACATTTAAGTATACTTCTTAACAACTACAAACTATAAGTAAGGTTTATGCAAAGTAGTCATTGCAACGTGCATATATTGCACATGTGGCACCCCTGCACTGGCCCAGGAATCAAGGAGCCTCAATCCTCACCACTGGCAACAGTATGGGACGTACACAGTGGGAAGATGACAAGTACACATACAGTAAAGTGCAATTTCCCTTAAGAGCACACAGAGATCACAGTCAGTCCGGGGCTGGCTTCTCCCTCTTTCTCCAGATCCCCAATAAGACTCCCCACTGGCACAGCTATATGGTTGAGACCTCAGCTAAGTGGCCAAACCAAGATCTCCAGTACGCTCTCTGTCCAGCCAGTGCGTTGTGTCCATGCTCAAGACTCCTTGAGATTTGATTTATATACAAACACACACACACTCCTGAGAAAGGCTGGCACAAGTTTACTAGCTATGCCCCCTTTTTCCCAGACTATCAGGTAGTTCTCACTGCTGCCAGCCACTACTTATCAGCTATTTTAAGGCCCTTAGCAAAGGGTGCCTAATCCTACTGTAAAATATTACTATTCATGAAAATAGTAATCTGACCAAGAGCAACGCTATTTAGGGGTAGCCTGTACAGTGTCACCAAATAGATATGCAACTACTCTAAGAGCTTAAATAACTCTAAACAGACCAGCCACAACTAAAAAGTTTAAATATATTTAATAATAAATAATAACAGAACAAGACAATACTCAGTAAGTAATCAGTTACATCAGAGGTCAAATTCACAGGAAATATTTAAAACAACATTGCAGGACAGTCTCAAATAAATAAAGAAAACATCTAAGCTACACTTTACTATATTCCTATCTGAATCTAAAAGAGTTAGTATGCCCTAAAATAACTTACTTACAGCAAAGCAAGTGCAGAAGTGGCAATGAGTGGATGTTATCATATCAAGGACAGATACAAAAAAGGTTCCTATCACGTAGTCAAACTTTTACAAGTTCGAACCACATATGGTCAAGACCATACGTTTGAATTTGTAAAAGTTTGAGCGTTTGAATGGAAATCTCCATAAGCAGAAGTTTCCATTCACTTCAATGTGGTATGATCTTGTAGTTGGTATATTTAAGTAGCGGGGGTGTGGGAGGCACAGTCCTTAATGTGGCTGGTGTGCAGGGGGACTTGGCCCGCTGCTTACAACAATTTATTTTTTTGTCCGTTGTAGTTTCATTTTCTTTTACGTAGTCGAAGTTCTGTAACTTCAAACATAATGGTTCAACCATTAGGTGTTCGGAGTTACGAACTTTGACTATCTGATATAGACCCATACAAAAATGCCCATTCTCTCTCTGAGAGAGTTCTTAAATTAATATCAAATATTACTGCTGGGTTAGCTTGGATGACATCACTTCTTGTCACCTGACTTTCAGTTTCCAAGCTAAACCCCCATTGTCAGAAACTAATTTAGCATCTCTCTGTGAAAAATACATATTTCTCAGATGTTTACAGATCCTGAAACTCATAAAACAATAAAACACTTCTATATCTCAAACCGGGTAATTACTTCTCTTTCAAGACAATACAAAAAACTTCCAGCTCTAGACATCATGGCTGCTGCTGCACTGAAACTGAGAGATAACATCTTCTGTTTATGGCCCAGTAATTATAAAAAACAATTTAATTTCAATTATTTTCTCTGAATTTTTTCAAGTTAACCTCCTGTCACATTCCTGTTCTATTCCAACAGGGCATGCTGTGGTTACATTTTAGCTCAGTACTTTATATACACTTCTGTATAAATCATATAAATATTCACAAATGACATAGAATTATTTACAAAATTCCAACTAGCTGGGCTGGCAATATTTCCCTTCTGTCACACCACGTATGTTTTTTTCCAGTTATATAGATTAAGTTAACAGCAGAGCATCTATGTCAGTTGTGCTGAAATTTAATTATGTAATATTTTAAAGGATTTTGCAATATATTTGCTACTTGTGGTTTTTGAACCCACAATGTCTGACTACAGTGTTAGACTTGACTCCTACAGTTGGCTTGTGCTACAGACTGAAGTATGCATGCTTGCTTTTACACTTAGGATATCCATGCTTACTTCCCTGCAACTGTATAGAAAAGCAATACTTTAGCTAAAATAATAGCTATGTTGTGCTGAATGCATACCCCTTGCTTCCTGCAGTCTCTCTAGATGCTCAGCATCGACATTTCTATTCACCATAATCTCTTGGTTGGCTGTGGAATAAGAAAAGAGAACAAGAAAAGAGCATTATACATACAAGTCTTGCCTATATGCAGCTTTATAGCTACTTTAAATTCTCTGTATCAGTAAACTTACACAGCTGTGGATGTTAGCAGTCTTGCACTCATCCAGCCAATGGTTCAGTGTATCCCTATTATGCCTTTTCAGGTCACTAAAATGATGCCTACACTACTCTCCAGTGAGTGGAATGCCAGTTGCACTAGAGACAATCTTGACCAGACTATTTCATACCTCAGACTTGTACTTGTTGATAGTATAGTCCCTTTGCAAGAGTCTTTGGCTGTGGCACTTTTAAAGGAGTCCAGTGAAGATTGTGGATTCCTCAGCACCCCACCTCTGTGCCCTAAATTGGACACCTTCCCTTCTACCAAAAGTCATGTCCAATCAGGCAAAACAACAATAGTTCAAAGTGATATCCTGCCAGTGAATGTTATCACATTGACTGGTAGTGCACTAACCTGAAAAATGATGCCACTGGAGTATGTGCAATCTGTTAACCAGTTTAATGTGTAATTTCATTTAATCCTGACTTGTGCTCAGGATTAACTGTAACCTGTGGAACTTGTTTAACTTGCTTACTTATGTAATCTCTGTAAATAGTCTGTTTGTAATATGTAATGCTGGTATTATGTAATGCTGTATCTGTTTACCCTTGGAGCTTTTCTCCCCGGGCCTCCGCTGAAAATGGACATGCATCCAGTCGGACTATCCCGGTCAACAAATGAAAAATAAAAAATAAAAAAAATAAAAATTGGAGAGCAGCAGTGCCAAACAGAGTGGAAAGCAGTTTATGAAATGGGAAGGTTAATCTGACACTTGGCGTTAGTCTTGGGGTTCTTTGCTGATGTAACTGTTTGGTGTTTTGACTTTGCAGACGTACCAAGGGCGTACATTTTATGACCTGACACATTTTTCATGTAGCTTTCCACACAGATAAAATTATTTTTTACATGTGAGATTCAAACCTATGCATAAGAGACGAAGCATTTGCTTCTATGGTAGTGATTTTTCATCCTTGCCACAGTGTTTCTCAGGTATACTTCTGACTGATATATAAATACACCTGACAGACTGAGGGGTTAACCATGTATGTGTGTGACTGACAAGGTCCTGATTTATACATTCATGTGTGTATATGTATTATTGAAGTCTGAAGGCCATCCAATGCCAGAGAATAATTACAGAAACATAATAGTCAGTATACCCTCAGTCACACAAATAATTCATATGACTTCCACTGATATACATATTGTTATTTATAATTATGTTTACATTTTTATGTGTTTATTAAAATTGGCTGTATAACACTTAGTAAAATTGGGAGTGTGTAATACCTTTTTTCATGTGAATTTTAATATAAAGTAAAATGGAACAACAGCAAAAATATTTGGAATTTGTTGTATTAAATCCTCAGGATCATCTGTATTTCAGTCCTGCACTTACACCTGCTGACACAGAAACAGTTGAAAAAATGTTTGTATATTTTCATATTCATTATTAACTTCTATGTGTTAACTGCCACACAACATCGATTACCATGTTTGCACAATGCTCAACATATTTGATAGACTCTATCCATTCTGAAACTGTCTAATTGTTGTCTCTAGGTGTTCTGGACCTGCAGATGTTGGAAAAGGATGCTAACCTCTGCAAAATTCTGCTTAGCTGGTTTGCACTATGGAAAAGAAAAGATGTAATAATGTATCTTTTTTGAAGTGGAGAATGTCTGCATCCTGTTTCCAGTTGGTCTGTTTGCTTTGCGTTTGGTTCATTAGTCCAGGTTTGAGATAATTTAAATGACTCGTAAATGTGACAAGCACAGCTAAGCTTGTTTTAGCTGTGTGAGCAGTGCTTCTTAGGTTTCATCTTTAAAAGGCAAATGTGGGACTTGAGCCATGATCTACAGATAATATATACTGTGTGGATGCCCATGACACACAGTCTCTCTCACACACACACGCACACACACACACACACACACACACACACACACACACACACACACACACACACACACACACACACACACACACACACATAATTCACAGGTGTAGTTTATGTACTGGTTATCACAGAAGTACATTACATGACATTTATTGCATTTATCCATCTCCCATTTTTGGGCTAATATGCGCACTATGCAAATATTATTATAAAAAAACAATCAAATGTACATTACAAAATAATCACACAGCACCACAAAAGCAGATTAAGTGTTTTCCTTCAATTAACATTTACAACTTCATCAGAATAACATACAAATTGGTAATACCCCCTATAATATAATAAAACAATGACATCGCAATAAAAATTATCCAATATAATCACACTAAAACAATTATTGTAATAACCAACAAAACATCAACATTTGCAGTACATAAACTTTAAACAAGTAACAAACAAAAAAATCTATTTTAATCAGTATTAAAAATGTTGATTAAATACATCTAAATCTCAAAAAAAACTTACATTGAAATAATTTTGTTTAGCCATGGTGACACATCAGCACGTAGAAACACTTGTCATTCAAGCTCTATAAATTCAAGATAGTAACTGAATTTGTTGACAACTGTTCTACAGTCCACTTTAATAAAACCATGACACCACAAGGGGTGTTACCAATTTGTATGGCACTCAAGCTTCCCAGTTAGTTCAGTGGAAAGTTCAAAACAGCATGTGACTGATGTTGGTGCTGCTGTTTCATGGTGGACAGGTATATCCCAGGAGAAGCTTTCAGATAGGCTTACATATGTCAGTTTTTAAATATTTATTGTACAGTAAAATATTGAAAGCAGTGGTTAAGTTGGTTTATTACATTTTGTGTGGGGGGTAACTATTTAAGTTCAAAATGGTTAAAAACATATTCTGGTTCATTACACATGGGCTTGTGGTGGATGTGTCATCCAAGTTTCAGTTAAAGTATTGTTAATGGACATAAAAAGACCAACATTTTTCACCCTGTGTTATTGTTATTGTGATTATGATGTCCTTTGCTCAACTTCTTCAAGGACTATCCTTCCTAGGTAGTGTGGAGTCATCTGCACATGGAAAGCCAAACATTTCTATTTCAGTAATGAGCATTTAACAGAAATATGCATTTACCCATATGTGTGAGGTAGGTGTCTGGACTGTTTGTATATTGCTGTACTGTCTGTCAGTGAGTTATTGTAAATAAGAAACGGTAAACTGGTATTCAGAACCTTTATTATAAGTTGACCAAACTGAATATCTTTTTGTTCATCTTTCCCTGTACCTCACATTATCTCCCTGGTCTAGGGAGTCAGTTGTTATTGTAATGTTATTGTAATGTCTTGTAATGTAAGTGTCTTTCTATAGGCTAGTATATAAGCCATCCTTTTGGTATACTGCAAACATTCAGAACTATTTAATAACTGGCAGTATTTAGAATGTAATTCATTGTAGTTTGCTTATTATCTAGCTTGTATTAATTGACATCTTAGCATATGATTCAAAATATTATGATTATTTACTTGTAGACATGAAGAAGTAATCTGGGTAGTTCACAGAATTTTCAGAACTCCTACAGCATCACAAACGTGCTCATGTCTTTAATTAAGCTGCTTCAAGCTGGTCCTCATGACAAGGGCATACAATTCACACAAAAGTCTTTATTAGTAAATCCAGGCCACCTCTACATTATGCATCAGTACCTCAAACCCTTCCAAACCACTGAAAACAATCAAAAAATTGTCAGTATTTTAACCACTAAAAAGCTACTGTATTTTAAGAAGTAACATTTAATGATTCAGTAACCACTATTTGCATGAGATGTTTAATATAAAGCAGATCATCATTTTTTTAAAGGAGACATAGCATATAAACTTGCATTAAAAGAATGACAGTTATGTGAGATTAATGTTTGACTGGTAAAAGTGTGAATGTCACTCTATTTGTTTGATAACATTCCAATAATAACTGTTATATATGTAAGAAACTATATTTTTCATACTTTCTTTATAACATAGCATAACTTTCCTGGGTGCTACTGCACGTAAAGTATGCTATCAGTAGCAAACATTCAGAACTATGTAATAACTGACAGTGGTTTAGAATGCAATTCACTCCATTTTGCTTATTATCTAACATGCATTCTTTGACATCTTAGCATATGATTCAAAATATTATGATTATTTACTTTTAAACAGGAAAGTAACCTGAACAGTTCTTAGAATTTTCAGAACTCCCACAGCATCACAAAAGTTGTTTCAAGCTTTTTTTCATGATAAAGGCTTAAAAATGAATAGTCCATCAGTTAAAATTCATATAAAAACACTTGCAAGTGAGTCCAAGCCACCTCTACATTACACACCAATCCCTCAAACCCGTACAAACCATTAAAAAACAACAAAAAACATTTTAAAGTATTTTAACCACTAAAAAGCCATTGTATTTAAAGAAATAACATTTAAGGATTCAGTAAGCACTTTTTGTATGAGATGTTTAGTATAAAGAAGACTGTCATTGTTTATAGGAGACAAATAGGGTTGCCACCTTTCCAAATGCCCAAAGTGGGACATTTGTGCTACAAACATCAGATTTTGCAGGGCAAAACATACCCACAGCCAGTACAAAGGACAGAACTTCATTTTTTTGCCTGAATAAAAGTCTATTCTTGTAGCATTTTAGTTCCTTATTCTGTTTCTTATAACATTTAGGTGTTTCAGATACAGAATAACTGTTTTATGCAACTATGACATAAAATATAAAAAAATACTTTTGTCCTAAAATCTCAGGACATTTACCAGTTTTTCACATTTTTTGCAGGACACAACTGCCCAAAGAGGGACTGTCCCTCGCAAAGTGGGACAGGTGGTAACCCCAGAGACAAAGCATATAAACTTGCATTAAAATAATGACAGTTATGTGTGATCCAGGTTTAAGTTGCAAAAGTGTGAATGTTACTCTCATTATTTGACATCATTCCAATAATAACTTTTTCATACCTAAAAAGCTATATGTTTATATTTTGTTTATAGTATAGCATGTCTTTCCTGGTTGCTATTGCAAGTCAAGTATGCTATCGAAAGCTCACTACTGGACCATTTTAAGAACACAAAATGTAACTTAACATGCCTGTGCAGTGTCATTTGTTGCATTTTGTATTTTATATATTATAATATATTACTCAACCATGCCAAGATATCAGAAAGTGTGACACATAACATGAGTTTCAGCATAATAATGATTAACTTTTAATAAAATTAATAGTTTAACTATTTAAACTCTAAATGAAAATAAGTGGCTTTAATTTCATATATAACTAAAATAATCAAATCTAACATTTTTAAAAGGAAACTAGTAACCCCTTGAAGTAGGTAAAGAAATACATAAATAAATAAATAATTTACCTTGTAAAAAGTAATATTCAGCACCTGTTACTTCTTCAAATGAACAAGAATTCATAATCATAAAATATATCAATTTTAATTTGTCCTTCAGTTTTTTATTGTATTTGTCTTTTATTAACCAACCATCTCTTGTTGCATTTATCTTCAAAGAAGTTAATAGATTCTAGTCCATTTCTTCTGTTTTGTTCTAAAATTAAATTTTTCTGTAAAAAGTCCATTGCATTTTCCAAGGTGTTGAAACATCTTTTTTCCTTCTGAAATGTGAATCCTTCCCCTAGATTCACTAATCCTCTGTGCAGGACTACTCTAGTCCTGCACGGAAGAACCAGTTTAAGAGGAGGATGGCAGCACACCATGCATATTAAGGAAGGCACTCTGCCTGAACACCTAATGCTACAAGGAATGTGGATGAGTGCAGGGGTCATGGCTATCAGAATAAACATGCTTCGGCAAAGTAAAACAGAAGAATGTGTACATAAAAGAGTAAGACCGCACATAAGTGTCCATAGATCCCCACCAACAGTCCCCATGTGTTCAACAACAACAGTACACTGAAAAAAAACATGAAGAAACCCTTGAAGTAATGTTTTTAAAACTCTGAGTACAGCTAACTGTAGGTGCGCAGGTCTGATCAGACATAAATATCCACAAATACAGATATACATATGCAGACACCCATACATCCACATGACGTTTTATAGCAATATGGAGATATATATATATATATATAAGTATATATATATATATATATATATATATATATTTTTTTTTATATATATATATATATATATATATATATATATATATATATATATTATATATATTATATATTTATATATATATATATATATATATATATATATATATACCCATGAATGACATATGTTCACAGGCTATGCCAAAGAAGGTGAGGGGCCAAAGCAAGAAACATGTAACACAAAGCATGACCTTCATCCCCCCAGCTGGACAGAGGAAACATACAAGCAAACCCACAAACAATGTAAACAGTGCACTGCTCTCCAGACCACAGGCAGGATACAACCCGGGGGGGGGCACAGTGGACATATGAAATCTAATCTTGGAACAGAGACAGGAGCTTCTCTTGCGGGACACCCTAAAAATTGTCATATTATGGGAGGAAGCCCGTGCGATGACTTATCAAGGTGGGGTGTGTACATACCCGGAATACAAGGGTGGGAAAGCCTGATGACCCATGGGTCGAGACAACGTACAAGATGGGTCCCGTGAAGTGGAGAGTAGGCAGTGTGTAGTGGTATGTTTAGACTAGACCAGCACCCAGAGTAAGGATGAGTGCTGTAGAGGAGGTGTGGGTGGGGGAACTATGGGTAGCTAATTATGGGTCTAGGCTTGCAGATGTTTGTTGGAGTGGGTCTATACAGACAGCCCCAGGGATGTAAGCAATAGTGTTCATTGGGCAGAGGTGCCACCCAATGGGCAGCCACACCCACTACAAGTCCCACTGCAGCAAAGTCTATTTTACATGGTAAAGAATGGAATTACCAGATTTAGATGTATATATGTTGAGGTATGTGTGTGTATATCTACCCATAGCTACATGAAGATATACCTCTCCATCTCTGTAGTACAAATGTATACATACAGAGACAGAATTCATATAAATACCCACAGATAGATATATACATATGCAGACACCCATACATCCATATGTCGTTAGACATACATATACAGCAATATATAAATATATATACGTATGCATACATATACAGATATATATTTATATAGTTATGTAGATATATATATATATATATATATATATATATATATATATATATATATATATATAGCTAGGATATGATACAGCAGTTACAAATTACATATGTTCACAGGCCGTGCCAATGGGGGTGAGGGGTCCAATCAACAAACATGTAACGCGTAGTATCAACCCCCCCAGCTAGACCGGTGAAACATACAAACACATGATACAAGTAAACACACCACTGCTTCCCAGGCAGCAGGCAGGATACTACCAGTGGTAGAGACCCGCCAAGTCTAATCTTGAAACAAAGACATGAATGTCCCTTGTGGGACACCCAAAAATTCAATGATTTTCAGGTTTCCAGCCATTACACTGATGTCCAACGGCAGACAACGCATTTACCCGGTCTACAAGGTAGGGGAAACCTGATGATCCATGGGGCGAGACAACATACGTGATGGGTCTCGAGACATGGGGAGTGGGTAGTGTGTACTGGTGTGGCCAGACCCAACCTCCACCCGGAGTAAGGAAGAGTGCCGAAGAGGATGTGCAGTATGGGAACTATGGGTATGTAATTATGGGCCTAGCTGCGCAGGTGTTGGCTGCAGTTGTTCTATGTGGACTGCCCCAGGGATGTAAGCAATAGTGCACATTGGGCAGAGCCGACGCCCAACGAGCAAACATTCCTGGTACGAGTCCCACTGCAGCAAAGTCAAGTTTACATGGCAAAGGACAGAATAACCAGATGTGTTGTTGCAAACCCACTAAATTGCACCAAAGAACACTTGGTCTCAACACCCCACTGTAGGCTTGTAAGCCGGAGTAATTGGCATCACAAGGTCGTATTGCTGTTCAGACCTAAAAACTGTCCCTGTTGTACACTCCAATATTAGGTCTGTCCCTCTCAATCCCCCTGAAAACTGGTGAGTGCTGAAGAAAAGGTGATGAATTGCCCTTAATAAATAATGATAGTAATACAGAGTTATAGACGTTTCACATCAGAAATATTATATAAATCCACATTCCCTTATTCTGCAAATGTTCCAGGTTACTACTACTACTAATATATAGAAAATGTCCCTGATTGTCCCTGATTATGTGGGGAGTTGCCCCTGATTCTGTTGAGGTTTCCTCCGATCGGTTGAGAGCTATATTGCTGTCCTCACTCCCACCCAGGGCTGTGATTGCCCATACCTACCCCCAACTGCAGGGTATATTCACAGCTGTTGCTGCAGAAGAAATGCCCAGCTGTGGACCTTTACGTCAGCCATCCTGCACATCCCTGGACATGTCCCCTACTATAAGCCCCTCTTTGTGGCCTAGCAACACCACATGCCTATTGACCCCTGTTGCATTTGTAATAATGTCCACAGTCATAAATAGCTGACACTCTCCACACAACTATATTGGCAGAATCTGGAACTCCTAACCCAGGTGTATTACCACAGCTGTCCCAGACTACACATTTAAAAACACATGAAGGGAAAACCCAAGCACACTTGGATCACCACCTGTTGAAGTCCGCCACCACCCAACACTCCAGACCCCTACACAAACTACTGACACTAACACCTCCTGTCTTGCCTCGCATACATATCCCAACACCCTGAAAACCTGCACTAAGACACCCCCACCAATCAGTCGAATGGCCTACTATACAGTTAAAATGACCCACCCTCCACCTACCTGCATACACCTCCACTATTCACATCTACTCTACAACACTGGTATGGCATATGTAAACCTAACCCGAATACCTGAGTGTAGGCTAACTAGAAATGCTAAACATGAATTCCACTTAACCTTACACTGACCTTCGTGAACAGTCATATCTGACATGTACATCTGACTTAAGCATGTATAAAACCTACATGTACACGAAGTAGCACGGGGGTATGCGTCAGCAAGCGGGAGTATACCTGTGTGGGGGGTGGTACTCAGATTAAGCAAAGTAGAAGCAAACAGGTTCAAGAAACTGTAACCAGAGGTTAGCAGTGCTTACCGTCAAACAAACCCAAGCAAATCCACGTGCCTGCCCAGCAACAAAATAAACTGCTTCTGCAAGGCTCGAGCCCAGGACCCTGTACACTATTGTTGCAGTAGTCACCCACTAAACCATTATAGCAATTCAGATGAATGAGGTATCAGCAAACTAATCCTCACCACAGGTAAATCAAAATAAAGATGTGAACTGAATCTATGGACAGTGTGAGGTGGTCTACCTTGCTACATAACATAAATATAAGAACTGGACTACTGCAGTAAGCATAGATGTGAGGTGTTATTGTAATAAAGTGTAGAAGTCCCCAAGTCCCTATACATTGTATGTACACATGAATCACGGATACCAGACACATAAAATCTGTAATGAAGAATATATTACTGCCAGAAGGCAAATATAGTGCAAATCAACTATTAAGCAATGCTATCCGCAGCACAGCTCAACTTAGTAAGAGTAAGCAATGTGTAGGGGAGCCCATCCAATACCTCTATAAGCACTGCCAACCGTAGGTAAGCAGGTGTGCCCCTAGCTTAGCCTCTTCAAACCCGGCCAATCATGGGACAGTGCAGGTAAATGGCCATATATAAACCACACAGGCGGGAATAGGTTCCATAAGTGGTGGTAGCTTCCTACTGCAGGCAGAATGGCTGGTGTGGGTGAAGGCACTCATGTTAGAGTGCAGCGCTGGTGCATACAGGAATCATAACTCATGGTATGGCTCCTGGTACAACACCATGAGGAGAGACCACTGCAGGGCTAGTACCAGGGCTTGCAGTATAAAACAGAGGCCTTGGATAGCATCACCCATGACCTCACCAGTGCCACAGGTATCCCCCGGGCTGGTGAGCAGGTCAGGCATTACCAAGCTGACCTGAAGCAGCGGAGGGGGATGTACTGGAACAGTGGCTCCTGCAGTCTCGGCAGATGGCTAATGCCCCACTACTGAGTAACTACTCATTCCACTAAGTAGTTAAGAATTGACTAACTTGTGTATACTTTGGATAGGTATGGCTACATATCACTGTATACCTCCAACATCTGCAGATGAGAGGGATGTGAAACAGCAAGCCCATGATGCTAGGTTGCAAGTTAGTATTCCTCTGCATGTACTGTTATAACAAATACATATAAGAGCATTAGAAAGTGTCGTACCTGTAGGAATACATGTGTAATATTCTGTGAATAATGGTATAACCCCTGGAGTGCTTCTGAGTACTCTTCTGTCATATGTAGTTGAACTGTTGCATACTATAAATAGTACTGCTGTATTAATCAGTGTTACCCATGCTGTGGTATGCAGATAAAATGTGTATGAAGGTCTGTATAACAATGCTGTAAGTGCCAAGAGGTCAGTCATATTGTACAAGTGAGGGAGACATAGAAGACAGTGAAAATTTTCACATCAATTCCCCTGATGGCACAGTGTACTGTGATGTTAACTTTAATTTTGTTGTCACACACAGCAGGGGTTTGAATCCTGGGAGTTCTAATAAGCTGTATGCATAATTGTACCCCACAACTGTACGGATTTTGTTACAATATTCAGACAGAAAGCTGTATGTATAATTACACCCGACAACTTTACAAAATTGGCTAGAATGTTCAGATAGACAGTTGTATGCATATTCATACCCCACAACTGTTCCAGTCTGTCCAGCATGTACAGATAAATAGCCCATATCACCAGACTGATACCCGGCCCCCCTGAAAAAGCAGGGTGAGGAACGCAGAAATGTAGGCAGCTGTTAATGACATATAACAGCAAGTCAAACGTGTACATAGTCATAGAATGTGTAAGAAAAACAAACCTGTCATTGTAGCACGTCACCCAATGTGTATGACAGCAGTACACTACCCTCCACTAGGAGATTCTTATCCACCAGGGACCTAAGGACCCACCCCAATCATCCAGCTGTAGCATCACTTCATAAGTGTAAACTGGTGTTCTCACACGAAAAGTGATAAGAGAGTATGTGCAATTTGTAAGTCTGGCTTTATAGCTAATTCATTTCATTGCTTTAATCCTTGTTGTTATTTTATGTAAGCCTCACAGCCTGAACACCCAGTAGCCATACCCCCCCCCTAAAGCGAGTAGTCTACGAATAATCCCTCTCATACTCCTAGTTTTATTAACCCATTCACACAGATTGTCTTTCTAGCCCTAGTCTAGCCTTGCCCGATTTTTTTCCTCACCTCTGTGATTATAAACCTGACTGCCCACTAGGTGGCACCCTCCTATCTGCTCCTTTCTTGTAGCCCCTCATCCTCATAAGGCTGTCTTCTTTTTAAACTCCTTTCTAGCATTCTTATAATTGACCCTACCTATTACCTGTTCTGCTATACTTTCCCACCTTCTGCCTTTACAAATCACTTATACTACTTCCTACTCTTCTACACAGATCACAAACCTACTTACCCCTGCAGCCACTCCTCCACAATCAGAATTCCACTGATTGTTCACCTCGACTGTCTCACTCAACTATCCTACCTCAGCTAGTGTATTCCCATCACACATCTTATTCCTCACCTGAGAAATATTCCTTACATTACCTCTACTTCCCTGCCTGTTCCATAGTTCTTTGCCTCCTGATCTCAACCCCCGCTCTTATTACTTTAGGAACTTACACCCTTGCTCCCTACTCTAATCCCGCCTTTTTCCTACCTGCATCTACCTTCCCCTCCCCTCCCTACCTCACTTCCTCCCAATACCTTATATATAACACCTGTCTCCCCTGGCGCCATCTTCACTTGCTAGGATACCCCTTGGCTGCTGTGTGCTTCATGCCCCTGTGTGCTGATCATATGTAAGTGATTGTTTCTGTATTTAATAACTTGCAAACTTTTACTGTTATCGGTTTTATACTATCTGTGTACTAACTGAATGTGCTGAAAGATTGTATAGTTACTACTACGCTGTAGGTATATTCAAGCAACTATCTCACCGGTAGTAGCGTTTGCATTGAATTGTTTTTTTCCTTTTGGACATTCTGTATATCTAGAACCTGTTGTACTGGTTTGTCATGTTATTAATGATAAATCTAGCCTAGGATTCTTGTCCGCTGAAGGATATGATTTATTGTTTTAGGCTCACAAATTGACGCAATTCATCTGTGTGCGTGGATCTCCACTTACTGATTTTGTCATGTTATTAATGATATATGTAGCCTAGAACTCATGTCCGCTGAAGGGTAAAATTGATACCTAGCCTAGAATTCTTGTCCGCTGAAGGACATAATTGATTGTATAAGCTTTACTAATAGCCGCTACTCTTCTGAGTGGGTGGATCTCCAGTTAGAACAAAGCAAGGTCATTTATCCATCTGCTCTTCCTCACTCTGACTTGCTAATACTGGTGAGAGTTTTCTCTACTGATATCTTGGCCAACGCCACGGAAAGATTGTGGCATTTTATCCTTTTTACTGGATTTACAAATAAATTGCATTTATCCAGTTCTGTAAACATGCGGTGTGTGGCGGGAGTTTTTCTCTCCCGATACTACCTTATCACATCTGTCGTTATTTTGGCCAAAGCCACTCAGAGATAGTGGTGTTTTATCCTTATTTCCATATTTACAAATGAATTGCTTTTTATGCAGTACCATTAACACGTAGTGCGTTGCGGGAATATTTTTTTCTCTCCAGATATTAAACTTTTCAAATCTGTAATTATTTTGCCCAACGCCACTCAAAGATAGTGGCATTTTATCCTTTTGACTGGATTTATGAATAATTTAATGGTTTTTGTTACTTTGTGGTTACCCAGAAGGACGCCAAACCCTGCATAAACACCGGCATAGCTTATGTACCTATCTTAATCCAAATTGAATACTAGTTGCATCCCTTTCATACAGAGCAGTTAATAAGTACGACAAAAGGCTTAGAATATAATTCATCCTACTTTAATCAGCTACAAAGTTTGCATGGTATATCGTACTTTGCAACTGTTTGCTTTTGGTTTGTTGTATTTAACTATCTGATTCTTGTTGTGCTCTTCTCACAATGTAATACCACAAACGTCTTGCCTGTAACAGTGTTTTCACTTATACCATGGCTATTGTATAATGTTAGATGCAAACTGTTTGTAGTAAACCATTTTCTTGTCTTTCCTAACTCTAGTGATATGAATTTGATTGCTTCTAAGTGATTAGCTAAGTATTTTGCCTAACTATTTTGTAGTGTGCCATCTAATACATTTTTGTCTCTCTCTTGTCTTTCTCCCCTTCTCTCTTGTTCCTGTTTTGATACATATCTGCTTTCACCTCTTCAGCCTGCCTACCCTCTACTAGGAGATTATTATCCACCAGGGACCTAAGGACCCACCCAATCATCCAGCTGTAACATCACTTCATAAGTGTAAACTGGTGTTCTCACACGAAAAGTGATAAGAGAGTATGTGCAATTTGTAAGTCTGGCTTTATAGCTAATTCATTTCACTGCTTTAATCCTTGTTGTTATTTATTGTAAGCCTCACAGCCTGAACACCCAGTAGCCATACCCCCCCCCCTAAATCCAGTAGTCTACGAATAATCCCTCTCATACTCCTAGTTTTATTAACCCATTCACACAGATTGTCTTTCTAGCCCTAGTCTAGCCTTGCCCGATTTTTTTCCTCACCTCTGTGGTTATAAACTTGACTGCCCACTAGGTGGCACCCTCCTATCTGCTCCTTTCTTGTAGCCCCTCATCCTCATAAGGCTGTCTTCTTTTTAAACTCCTTTTTAGCATTCTTACAATTGACCCTACCTATTACCTGTTCTGCTATACTTTCCCACCTTCTGCCTTTACAAATCACTTATACTACTTCCTACTCTTCTACACAGATCACAAACCTACTTATCCCTGCAGCCACTCCTCCACAATCAGAATTCCACTGATTGTTCACCTCAACTGTCTCACTCAACTGTCTCAACCCGCTCCACTCGCCCTGCAGGCTCACTCCGCTCCCCTCACTACCCCCAATTCCCACCCACCCCCAGGGGTCCTCAATATATTTTCACTAAACCACACCCCCATTTTACCTATACCAATCAAATAGTTCTCCTCATTACCACTCCCCACCAAACTTATTCACCTACCTCTCCTAGCTATATCACATATCTACCCCACCCTTACAGTTTCAACTACCCAGCTGCTATTACTACATACCCCTATCTATCTTCACATCTTATACCAAGATCATGGTCAATGTTTACTACCTAACTCAACTAAAATTCATAGCCTTTGTTTTGCTCCTACCTCCTCTAATAACTATATACACATTAACTTCTTATGAACAACCACTCCACCCAAACCTTCTACTGCCCTCCAGGCTCACTTCCACACCACTACTACCTATCTCTCTTTACAGCTTTAACACCACAATTTGTCCCTGCTACCTGCAAGCCAAATATCACAGACTAACCCATATAAAATATAGTACTCTCCATGCAAGAAAAACACTTTTTTATTTCCTTAAAGTTAACAACCCCACATATAAAATACTCCACCTAGCCCTGCTAGATGGAGACATTCATCCTAATCCTGGCCCAAACAATATTCCTGACACTGTACAAATAACCTCTAACATAACACTTGCATATACACCTAATAAGCCTCCAAACTCTCTTTCAATAGCACATCTTAACATTCAAAGCATTAAAAACAAGACTGCCCATCTTCCTGCCCTACTAGAATTCTACCAATTTGATTTCCTATGTCTATCAGAAACATGGCTAAAACCATCCATTAATGACAATGAACTTACCCCACCTGCCTACAGTATCCTAAAAATGGACCGTATTAACAAAAAGGGAGGGGGTGTTGCAGTCCTCTATAAAAATAATCTACAAGTCACCACATCTAACATAAATCTACCTATATTTAATAACTCCGAAATCCTTGTCACTAAACTTCAAATCAACAAATTCAAATCCATTAACATCGCTTGTATTTACCTTCCCCCTGGTAATAACATTAATACCCTTGAAAGCATTCTTATCTGGATATCTATCAAACTTCCACAAGAAACTTTAATACTTGGGGACTACATCGATTGAAAGTCCTGCAGTACCCCTCATCCCACCACCCACATTAATCTTTATGGCTTCTCACAAGTCATTACCTCCCCTACAAGAATTAATAAAACCAACAACAAAGAAAGTACATTAGACTGGATTCTTGAAAACTCTCCACATCTCACATACAAAGCAGGAACCCTCCCTGATTATCTAAGTGATCACTTACTCACTTATATCATCAGACACAAAACTAACATACCTAACCCTACTACTTATCGTACAATCCGGACAAAAAAAATATTCAACCATGAACTTTTCCAGCTAGAACTCAAACACTGTGATTGGTCACCACTAAAAACACTCCCCCTAGATAAAGCAGTTGACTACTTTAATTCCACATTCTTATCCATCCTTGACCAACATGGTCTTGTATGCTCTATTAGAAATAACACTAAACCTGCCCCATGGCTCACCAAAGCAACTAGACAGAAAATTCTCCTCAGAAACAAATCTTGGTCAAAATGGCACACTACCAGGAATTCAACAGACCACCAAACCTTTATACAACTTAGAAATACTACTAAAAAAGTTATCCTGCTAGATAAAAAAAATTTTATATCCAACTATAACAAACTAACCAAAGAAATCCACAAAAATTTTGGTCCAGCATCAACAAACTCATACACCCAGGCCAAACTATTACACCTATCCCACAAGGCTCTAACCAAGATAATCCAACACAAACTGCCAATGCCTTTATTTTTTTCTTTACAGATACCATTCAAACACTAGCTAAGCAATTATCTCCAACTTCCCCTAATCTAACCACCTCTCCAACTTACCCTATTACATTATTTCAGCTAAAACCTGTTCCTACATCCTTCATTTGCTCTCGTCTAGAAAAACTGAAACCTACTACCCCCTCTGCTGACCATCTACCTGCTGAATACCTGCAAAAAGGTGCCAAAGCCATAGTCCTCCCCATTTCCATACTTATAAACAGAACTATAACCGAAGGAAATATCCCATCTATCTGGAAAATCTCACACATCATCCCCCTACATAAAGGTGGTAACTCCATTGACATTTCAAACTATAGACCAATAGCCTTACTCTCTCCACTGGCAAAAATAATGGAAAAATGTGTTCATAAGCAACTACTCACCCATCTAATTGATAATAACTTACTTGCCAACTGTCAACATGGATTTAGACCTAACCACAGCACCACCACAGCCCTACTCTCCTTCACAGACTGTATAAATTCTAACCGTAATAACAATACCCTTTCCTCTTCTGTCTTCATTGATTTATCTAAGGCTTTTGATATGGTTAACCACCAGCTCCTTATTGAAATACTTAAATCTCTTTTTCTTGATACTCTAGCATTACAATGGTTCAAATCCTACTTAGAGAATAGACAACAAGCAGTACTATGGGAAAGCAACCTATCTTCTCACCTCCCTATTTCCCTTGGTGTCCCCCAGGGCTCCATTTTAGGCCCATTGTTATTTTCCATTTTCATTAATGACCTCCACCTAGCAATTCCACATGCAACCTGCATTCAATATGCAGATGACTCCACCATTATTTGCTCAGCTAATACTCCTACCAAGCTACAATCCCTTACACAAAATGCATTTAATACAGTTGAACAATGGTTTTTAAACTGTTGCCTTCTACTTAACCCTAAAAAAAACTAAACTCCTCCTTTTTACTCCTACTCGTAGGTCTACCCCTCTTCACTTCACTCTTACATCCAACAATGGGACTCTCATATCTCCTGACACAACCACCAAACTTCTTGGAATAACAATAGATAATAATCTAAACATTGACACTCATACTAACATCACTATAAAAACAGTAAATAATAAACTGGGATCCCTTTACAGAATCAAACCCTTCCTTACTCCTTCAACCAAAATCGCTATAGCTAGAATTCATTTAATCACTACCTTACTCTATGCTTCACCCATATACACCAAGCTCTCAAAAAATAACCTAAACAAACTTGCTACTGCCTATCACAGCATTGCTAGATTTGCCACAGGATCTCCTTTTAGAACAAATGACTGCAACAACCTAAAACAACTAGGATGGCTAGAGTTTCATAACCAGATACTATCTCAACAACTCACTATTATCCATAAGAGCTTGTACTACCCCACCTATACACCTATACTGACTACCCTCATTACCCCCTACAACAATCTTAAGAACCTACGCTCCTCTAATAAGCCACTTATTACTATCAACAAATACAACAACTCAGCTGGAGATTCACTGTTTTCTAACTCTGTAGGCAAACACTGGAACAGGCTTCCCTCTGAACTCCTATATCTGACCTCCATAAGACTCTTTAAACTAAAAATAAAACAATTTCTCAGTTCTCACTGGCTTTGTCCTTCTACTAACCCTGACTAACTGTCTTCTCTGCTCCTAACAAGAGTATATTCTACCTACTTACATCCTCTTGCTGCTTCCTATATATCTTTATTTCACTGTATCATATGATACATTTGTATAATTTATCAACTGTATATACTTTTTTTTCCTGCTTGCAATTGAAAACAACTATTTTGCTTTTATATGTATTGCATTGCATATCACCTCATCATGAGCTAGGTATGCTTGTAATGACAACTGCACCTAATCTGTATGTCTGTAATCTGTTTAGACCCTTTTTAACTACCATTATAATTCTTTGAATTTGAGATAATTATTACAGTTATATATTGTGTCTGTGTATGGCTGTAACTGCTTAGAGCTATTTTACTACTGTTATACTTCTTTGAACTTGTGATTATTTTTTACTGTATAAAATTATCTGTGTTGGAGCTTTTCTCCCCGGGCCTCTACTGAAAATGGATTTTATTCCAGTTAGACTAGCCCGGTCAACACATGCAAAATAAATGCAAAATAAATAAATAAATATGTTGCATTAACACCTGCATCTTGTCAAGGCTGTATGTAAAACACAGGTCACATATTTAATAATGTATAAACATACCAGTGTACAATATAAGGCCATTGGGTAGTGTAATAATACTTGTGAGGGAAATATCACTGCAGTGACTAGGAATGTTGTGAAAACTGCAAGAATATGTCAGTTGTTAATTGAACACTCTCTCACCCCTACCATATGTGCGAAATAGCCCAATGACACTCCTCAACTGGTATGTGTACACTCCAAGCATTTGTTGGGACATATGTCCTAATGGGTTATACATATTCACATTTGTTTCTATGCATGTGCCATGTTATAATACACCCATAATGGTGGCATGTTGCCATCAATGATACCTGCATGCTCTTGTAATGGCCACTATTGCTCCATATATGCATGTGTACTGCGTGCTCTGCATCTGTGTTAAATCCAACATGTCTGGTAATGGGAATACCTATGCATGCTGTTATAACTAATCCTGAATGCTGTTGACTGTTACTAAATCATATCTGCCATAAACTGGAGACAACACAGCTCATATGGGAAGGCTGGTCCCAGTGGACCCACTTGTTCTACCCCAGCTGGCCATGGCACCAGGCACCAGCACATCTGGGGCTCAGTCTGAGACCTCCATCTCCGTGGGCACTGCGCCACCTTTGGGAAGAACCACTGCAGGGGATGGGGCTCACCCCCCCTCGGAGTTGGCACAGAGGGGAACCTGTCACCCATCAACAGGTCTGAGCCGTGGTGCACAGGGAGCTCGATCTGGAGTATTCAGAGTGGCTACACCAGCTTGAGGGCCAAGTGGCGCTATTAGAGGGTGACCATTGCCCCTCCTACACAGCCCCCAGCACAGCCACCTTCGGGGCTGTGAATGTGCAGTGGTGACTGGCCATGGGTGGGGACATCAGTCCCAGTGTTTCCAGTTGGGGGCTCATGGGCTTGCGACTTCCACACACCCCTCCCCATACAAGGTGTTTACCCCTCACATGTGCCATATACTGGCCCCATATGCATCTTGTGCGTCTTGTCTGTTAACCTACCCAACCTCCCTTCCCAAATATACCAAATCCCCTCCCCAACATCCCACTCTCACCTGAAAATAAAACAAGGGCAATCTGTTCCTGCAACAAAATCACGGCCCAAACATAGCTGTCAGTTTTGCACATGTGTCCACTGGACACATGTAATGTGGTCTATTTGGCATCACAGTGAATATATGCTGTCCTCACCCCTCTCCCATGAGTTTGTGGGTCAAAATGTACCTGCAAATATAGTGTATATGCACAGCTGTTGCTGTAGAAGAAATGGGCAGCTATGGACCTTTCCCATACCCTTCCTGCACATGCCTAGCTATTGTCCCTACTGTCTTTCCCTCTTTGTGCCCTATTTGTCACCATTTTCCTATCAACCCCTTTTGCTTTTATTTCAAATAAATTAGCGCAGGGGTAAGCAGCAGTCAGCACTTTTAAGCAGCAATAAGTGTGTTTGCGTGGGCTTGCGTGGTGGTAAGCTATGCCTACACAGGTTGAGAAATCAGAAGCTAACTGACTATACGAAACCATAAGCGGAGGTTAGCAGTGTTTACCATAGCGCAAACCCACGCAAACCCGCTGACAACTGCATAAAAGTGCTTTAATCCCTTTGTAGACAACATCCCTTGTTCTGCACAGCAACAAATTGCAATGCCTCCCCAAGGACCCTGCACTACATACACAAAGTGATCTACCACTAAACCATGGCAGATATACATAACCTGGTGTTTTCACAAACATATCTAGCAAAAGCAGTCAACAGTAATTAGTGCTATGTTACCTCCCCCTCGCAACCCTAATGGATATGCTGTGCAAGCCAATACCCAGCACATGCATATTTTGGCTACAGGACCCTCCACGACACAGCCACAATGCTTTCACAGTAAGCCAATTCACCTGTAAATGTCAGGGTGATATCTGTAACATAACATGCAGAAAATTAATTCTAACATAGGGAATGTACAATGTGGAAGGGGTACACATCACAATGGTTCAGATATGCACACACATCTATACATTGACAAATATGTTCAGGTATATACAAATATATATCTATATCGATATATATATATATATATATATATATATATATATATATATATATATATAATATATATATATTGGGATATATATCTAGATATAGATATATGATTGATATATATATATATATGTATATATATATATATATATATATATATATATATATATATATATATCTACATATATATATACATATATATATATATATATATATATATATATATATATATACATATATAGGTATTAGTAGCCATACATACATATGTAGGAGTAGTGTGGACATACTGGATGCAAAGTACATCCCTCAGCCACAAGCCCTGTAACTGGTACCTGTGTGTGCAGTGTGGCAACCTGTCCCACAAATGAGAATACTTACATTACACATATACCCACTCACAGTTCAAAGGACATGACATGACACACAGGTATGCATACACAGAAAAACCTTTATTTGTGTACTATACAATAATGTATGCCATTACTTACAGCACATGAAGTCTGACATATGTAATCAGTGATGACTGCAAAGCCCACACAAAACGGTAGATGCAAGCAATGTGGATATATAACATACTATGCTATCCAGGCCAAGGCCTTCAATTAGTACAACAGTAGATAAAGGATTTGCCTTCAAGATAGATAACATTCAACAATTACTGATGTATTTCGGCAGCCTCCATTTACACCCTGTAGTCAAGCCCTAGGGGGGGAATGTAATAGTTATGGTAATGTCAATGTATCAGTCACATGTATGGACCCTGACCAATATATTTTGTGGGAGTCCAAGATATGAATGGGATGGTAGCAGGAATGCTAGCAGTAAATAATGATAGGCCATTACCCAACAACTCCTAACTGTATCACAGCAGGACAAAGCCTGCCATGCATGTGGAGGCCAGAGGCAGGCACACAGGGCCATACTTGCAATATTGCTGTGACACTTCCTGGATATTGCTGATGTTACAGGATTTGTTGCAACATACCCTTATGCAGGAATACAACATCAGAAACACAAATGGATGCAGCTATGCACTGATAGCATGCAGCAGACAGACTGCCAGTGATATATGTAGGGCAAGACCTGTGTAGTGCACAGACCAAATCAACCACACAATCCACTGGCCATCATGTGGATAGGCCCACAATTGAGAGCTAAGCAGACAGACTGCATTACATCCTAAACAACTATGTACACACAAACACTGCAAGACCAGCAATATACAATGCACATATGAACACTACTCACTCTGTTTGTAGGTCTGGAACCCCATACAAAGGTGTAATTGGCATCTGCAATTCCTGCTGTAAGAGGTATTGCAAACTGCTGTCTATAACACTGCTGCCCACATACAGGAAGGTTTTCTTCCATACTGGAAAGGTTAAAGGGCAATGCCCACATGAGTTAGTATTTTATAGTACTGGGTTGCCATGACATTGGTTATCTGAAGTACTACACAGCAGGCTGCATGCAATTAGCAACGGTTGCACACTGATTGGTGCAGAGCCCATCACCTAATTATGTGCATCACTTACAAAAGCCATGCTGCAATCCATTCAAATCAGCTCAATCACTCTAGTGGAGAGAGAGAGAGAGAGAGACAGACAGACACACACACACACACACACACACACACACACACACACACACACACACACACACACACACACACACACACACACACACAGTGAAAAGAAGTAAAAAACGTAAACTGTAAACAACAGGCAGTCACAGCTGTCAGGAAAAAAATGACAGGTATGTAAAACATATATGTATGCAATTGAAAGTAGTATGTGGTATAGAATAATAGGAAATATGATGTGGAATGTTGATAAGTGCCATCTGTAGTTGTTCCTGTAATGAAGTTCTGCCGAACAACAGCTCTGGACAATACTGTCTGTCCCTGTAGGGACATACCTGCCAACTGTTTAAGATCAGCAAGGAATGACAAAGAATAGAGCCATAATATATGTGTTTGGTATGTTAGTGTGGACAATAGCTTGTGGTGGAAGTACTGCTGTCATGATAGACATGTGTGTCAGAGCACACCACATGCAGGATAGTCATGTTAATGTCTAATGCAGCATGCACAAATGCCATAGGTGTGTAATAGGCTTACCAGCAATCACTCACCATATATACCACCCTAATGTTAGTCTGTGTTCATATGTGACACCTGGCTGTGTTGCAGTAAGGCAGAACAGTGCAGCTGTAAATGAAAGGCAGTTACAGAATGTGGACCAGATGTCTGTATGCACACCTCATACAGATAATTATCTGTGTGATATATAATTAGACAGGTATGTCGACAGATATACAGACAGTCATATAGCTGTAGGTATATAAACACCCACAAGATATATCTACACATATACATCTATGTGTGTGTGTATTTATATATAAATATATATATATATATATATATATATATATATATATATATATATATATATATATATATGTATATATATATATATACATATATATATATATATATATATATATATATATATATATGTATATGGGTACATTTCAATCGACTGACAAGTCGGAAGACCAACATTCACTCCACCGACACAGTAAAACATCGACAGCGCAAACACGGACATTTCACAGGTAAGACTTTTAAATTCGCTAATCAAGCCTACCATGGTTTAGGAAGTGTGGCAGTGTTATGCATGTGTGGTAGGCATGATTAGCGAATTTAAAAGTCTTACCTGTGAAATGTCCGTGTTTGCGCTGTCGATGTTTTAATGTGTCGGTGGAGTGAATGTCGGTCTTCCGACTTGTCGGTCGATTGAAATGTACCCATGTATAAATATATATATATATATATATATATATATATATATATATATATATATATATGTATGTATGTATATATATATATATATATATATATATATATATATATATATATATATATGGATTCCATACACTAGATCGAAGGTTCACTACTTCGAAATAGTGTATGGAATGCACACTGAAGCGAAAGTGCACTTAATCGAAAGTGCACTTATACGAAGTTCAGTATAACAAACGGGCCTTGCACTGAACTTTTGTGCAGTACTCATGGACCTTAGGGTTAGGGCATGGGTCATGGTAAGGGGCTATCCCCTTACCATGACCCGTGCCCTAACCCTAAGGTCTGTGGTGACTGCAGCACAGTGAAGGACATAGCAATTTCCTCCACTATAGTGCAATAGTCATGAACCTTTGGGTTAGGGCATGGGTTAGGATAAGGGGATAGCTTTACTAACTATCCCCTTACCCTAACCCGTGCCCTAACCCTAAGGTCCACTGTGCTGCGTTACCTTCGGTGAAGTGCACTTTCGCGGAAGTTCACTTTCATTAAAGTGAACTTTCGCGTAAGTGAGGCTTCCTATTACAAGTTTGAAGTTGTGAACTTTCATTCTTGTAAAAAGAATCCACACACACATATATTTATATATATATAAATATATATATATATATATATATATATATATATATATATATATATATATATAGTGGCACTGACAATATCATGCAGATGAAATAGTCTGTATAGTCTGTAACAGGCCAGCAGAGATAGTGTCCCCACAGGGAGCATGGCTACAAACACATAGCACAGAGCATGGCACAAACACATAGCACAAAGCTTGGTACAATACAACATATGTCCCAATATTAGGCAAGTAGCTGATATACCAATTTCATTCTATGACTGGTTTGTTGTAGCTGATATGGTGGGGGGAGACACAGATGTGTATTAAGAACTATGGTAAACCTGCTGTATGGTTGCACTGACCTGTTTCCATCTTTATGTCTTCCAGGGAGGATGCCTCATATCCGTCTTCTGGCCTACAGTGCTGCAGAGACAGAGGTGATAGTATCACATTTGGTGCAGCACTATGAGCAGCTGTTCGGACGGACCACCCAAGACCAGCAGGGGAGGACCGCCCTGTGGAATGAGCTAGTCCACAGGGTCAATGATGTGGGACTGCATAACCACAGCTATGTGCAGGTCCGGCATCATTGCAGCGACCTGCTTCGCCATGTACGTCAGCATGCTGCTGGTGTATGGAGATACCACCTCATGACGGGGGGGACAAGCTGTCCATCCACCCATCACCCATGTGGAGGAGCTACTCAGGAGCCTTGTGGCACTTGCCCACCTGCAGCACCAACAACAGGCAGGGCACATTGCCACCGACACACTGCCTGAGGAGCATGCAGGTAAGGCCCCAGGGCACATCAGTACACCACTCGTGTTTATGCATCTGTATCTGTACAGGTACATCATACAAATCTGAGATGTCATATACATAGTCTGTTGCTGTGTAGCAGTAATAAAAAGACCTGCATAAGCTGTAGTATTGTGGACCCCTATGGTAGATGTAACATAATGCTGCATCCACCCTTTATGAATGCCACAGCTGTGGCCACCGACAACAACATTCTCACACTCTTATGTAGGTCCCTCCAGGATACCACCATGGCAGCAGCCTGTAGCCGGTGAGTATGGTTCATGTTCATGCATGATAAGACACTGTGCATGTAATGGCCATGGGATATTCCATGCACACATCTAACACATCTACCCATACAGCATGCTGTACACGTTCACGTTTTGTTGTTGTGAAATGCACCGCGTCACAATAGTGACCATGCTGTGGTATTGGAAGTGTACAAGAGACACATGCAAGATGCCTAACATTCTGTCATTGTGCACTGTGTCCACAGGAATGAGGAGTATGGCAGGACACATGGCCTACAGTAGGGGCATTTGTGAAACACCACACTCATGGCTGTAACTGCACACAATCAGGTTATGTAACTGTGGCAGATGTAACCCTGACTCCACAGCAATAGTGACAGCAGTGTGTGCACTCCAAGGCATATGCACATGAGTAGACCTTGCAACCATACAGAGTTCTGCCACATGTGTAGGATACCCCCCACAGCCATGGTAAAGTCTGGTGGGTGTCACTGTAATAGGCCTGTGCTGGTCATACATGCACTGCTGATGTTGTGATCTGTAAAGCAGACATCAGGCATTTACAAAATATATCCATTTACATATCATCACAGGTATGAGGTGTTATAACACACAGGGCTGTGAGCATTGGGCTGACATAACAGACACAGTACTACATAAGCAGCATTGGTTTGTACACCTGTGTGGTATGCAGCACAGTACAAGGCAGGGTGCAGAACAGGTCGACAGTAACACTTCGCACATGGGCGCAGTGTTGGCAAGGGGAAGGGCCATCACTTACCAACACAGCCCATGCATCACACACATGTAGACTGTCGCTGTAATGAGGTCACTTTGGTTGCACTGCATGCTTTTGAGCACCAGATGTAATGCATGCTGACAGAAGGGTAATGGGAGGACTGTGTGTAAAAAAAGTGTGCAACCCCATACGTAGGTGTGTGTGTGTGTGTGTGTGTGTGTGCGTGTGTGTGTGTGTGTGTGTGTGTGTGTGTGTGTGTGTGTGTGTGTGTGTGTGTGTGTGTGTGTGAGTGTGCATACTGTTATGCAATGCTGTGCAGGTCTTAACGTATGTGTCTGTTTCCTCCACAGGTGGCGAGGTGGGTCAGGTTCCCTCCAGCATGCAAACTGAGGTAGGTGTCCATACAGACACCAATGATGATGATGATGGTACTTCTGTGGCACAGGTGGGGTTGTCAGAGGCCGACACTGCACCTACATGTGTCATCACCCTCCTAGCCACCCCAGGCCCGCACAAAGTTACACTGCCCCTACAAACTCCATCACACGTGGCCATAGCAGAGGGACAGTTGGCAGGTTGTGCCAGTGACCAGGAAGGTGTGGTGTCCATGCCAACTGTGTCAGGTCACGGTCGGCATAGCCGGATGTCCGGCAGCCACCACATTGGCAGATGTACTGTGGTACTCATGGGAGGGCCGCTGGTCATCATGCCCCTGGCAGAGGTGCCACAACTGGTAGCACCAGGAACATATTTCAGGCTGTAATGGAGGCACAGGCATGTATGGACATGCACACCAGACAGGGCCTGAGGCTGACGAGGACTGCATTTTCATCTGTAAGTGGTAACCTCCATGACATTGCTGCTGCCCTCCATGAACATACTGAGGTCATGGATAGACGGTGGGGTGAGATAGTGGGCCTCTTTGACCCTGGAATGTCAGTGCTTGAATGTGTAGTGGGAGTGGTGTGACATCCATAGGCCAGAAACACCAGCAGCTGGTGGTCAACGTGGATGTGCCACCCCACCAAGCCACTCCTGTAGTGGCAGTACCAGCCCCAGCACACCACTGGGGATGCTGTCCACACCACACCACAGCAGGCCTCGTGCACGTGGCCCTGGTATGTCCCAGGTGGGACATGATTCCAGCGGACACCTGTCATCATCAGGGGAGAGTAGCACCTCAAGGTCTGTACCGGCATGTGCCTGTGGAACCCCTGGCAGGCAAAGTCAGCATGTCTGTGGCTGGAGGCACTGAACTGCACACCCTGTCATGTATGGTCTGCAGCTGTCCAATAACACCTGTATAGGGAGGCCACATGGCAGGACTGTGTGCATGCATACCAACACACTATGCAACCACACCTAGGGCGACCCCATACCTACACATACCACATCACCATGCCCCAGTCATTGAAGAAAACCCCTCAACCCCACTCATGGTAACACATGCATGGACCAAATGTAAAATTATATCCCAAGCACCGAATCCATGAAAGCGCTCACTTTTGTTTACTTCTTTAATTATTAAAGGTTTTTGCCCAGCCGTATGTGACCAACGTATATTTTTTACACATGTATAGACCACCCTCAGCCTCTGGCAAACCAGCAACACACCCTGTGCATATGATGATACCTGTGCCACTTCCCTATCATCCATAACATTGATGCAGGGGCAGGCTAACATGGTTCTGATGCACACAGTGACTGTTATAGAGTGCTGTAATGTACTGTAGTGTGAGATGTTGTCAGGGGTAATGTGTAATGCATACATGTCAGGTAGTGTAGCCATGCAGCTATGATGCACTTCAGCTGTCAGTAACAGTGATTGTTATCTCCATAATGTTATCCATTTGTGTTGCAGGTGTACATGTGTCAGCATGAGGATGGGCTGCAGTCATATTTCACAAGAGTATGGCACTGTGGTGACACCATGGTGACCGCCCATGGGTGGTAACCTCAGTCCCACTGTTATCACTAGGGGGCTTGTGGGCTTCCGATATCCCAACACCCCTCCCCATCAAGGTTTTCACCCCCCCACATGTGTCATATACCTCCCCTGTATGCGTCTTGTGTGTCATGTCTGTTAAACTTCCCATCCTCCCTCCCCAAATATACATACAGCCCCTCCCCAACATTCCACTCCCATCTGAAAAGATAATGGATGGGCAATATGTTCCCACGAAACAATCTCGCCCCATACAAGGCTGTCCATTCCACAAACTTGTCCACTGGACAAATGTAATCCGGTCTAACTGGCATCACAATGCATTTATGTTGTCCTCACTCCTCTACCAGGGATTTGAGGGTCCACATCTGCCTCCACCTGCAGGATTTATGCACAGCTGTTGCTGTAGCAGAAATGGGCAGCTATGGACCTTTCCTAAACCCTTCCTGTGCATACCTAGCTATTTCCCCTACTGTCTTACCCTCTTTGTGCCCCTTTTTCACCGCTTTCCTAGCAACCCTTTTTTCCATTCCTTTTAAAGAGGTTAGCATGGGGTTACATGGGAGTGTTCTGGCCAGCAACAAAATAAACCACCTCTGCAAGGCTCATACCCAGGACACTGCACTCCATACACAAAGTGATTTCCCACTAAACCATGGCAGATGTACATAACCCTGATGTTTTCACAAACATATAATCCAGCCCAGTCATTCAACAGTGCAGGGAATGTATTGCAACATACAGATGTATGTGTGTGCGTAAATATATTAATGTCTAAACAGGTACAACATATTGATATATGTATATCATATACAGCTGAAGTGCATGATATATATATATATATATATATATATGATATATATATATATATATATATATATATAAATATATGAACATATACACATGCAAATGCCTATATCTATGGATATATATGTCTACATCTACATGTGTAAATATATACAGCAGGTCATGTATATGTCAGCAGATATACACATGTACATATATAAGTGTATACGGACAGACATCTGGTGATAACAATGGGGATATAACAAAATAATATATGTCCTCATGCAACTTTAATGGCATTGAGAGGCCCCACACAATATACGTCTGATACAAATAGGTATACCCCCCCCAGCTAAGCACGTCACCCCTGTAATACAGTAACAAGTGTTGCAGATCCCATAACTAGGACCGCACACAACATGGCCATCCCTAGGATACATATACACAGACAGATATTTGCAGATACAGGTATATATATATATATATATATATATATATATATATATATATATATATGTATATAGATATATAAGTACACATACACACACAGAGATATGTACAGTACGATGCATATGTTTTATGTGCACACAAACTGAGCAGCCAGTATTCCTACAGTCACCACCTTACCAACTGGAGACTGTATGACTCACCCATATGAATGACATTCATAGCCTGCAACACATACCCACAGAGATATCAAAGGGTATAACACCACACACAGAAGCCCATAAATGATTGTGACAGCTATATTTGTATACTATGACAGTTGTATATGCCATGTCATATAGCCGTTTAGACACTGAAATCCATATAAACAGTGTAATGTAACTGTGAAACAGTTATACTGAGACAGTAGTCTAGCAAGGTTGACACATGTTGCTGTCCAGGCCGAGGCCTTCTAGTAGTACAATAGTAATGACAGACTGGCCCACAGCATACCAGACAATCAACAGTACGTAATGCAGATGTATGGGTCAGCAGCCTCTATCTACACTCTGTACACAATCCCTAGGGGGTACAGACCCCAGTTGACACAATGAGATGTATCTGTTACATAACAAGTCTTAACTGACACCATCATAATCACACAGACAAACAGAACAGTCCATATGGCAGGAGGCAGTAGGCCTGCATTTACCCATGGTGGACTGTATGGTAATGTACATCCAGATACCTTAAGGCAGCTTATCCCAGATACCCACACATGTTTTTACAGCCTAGGTTAGTCATGGCGCACCCCTCCCCTACACTCACTACTACTGGGCCATATACCACGGTTATGTACACTGCTCTCTGCAGTGCTTTAGGGCACACATGTATTGTGTAGGTGGACCCCACACATATATGGCCCCAACCCCCTGGTATGTGTAGGGGACATGACAGCAGTAGAGGGATGGCAGGAATGACAGCATGACATACAAACAGCCCACTACATAACAAACCCTGACAGCATGTCACCTGTGCTAAACCAAGTATGTAGGTGGAGGACAGAGTCTGGAAAACAGGGACATATGTATACAACTGTTGTCATACAGTAAGCAAGTTATGTAAATGTGTACATATCTATATGGATATATGTATAATGATATGTACATATATAGCACATTATGTAAATGTGTACATATCTTATATGGATATATGTATAATGATATGTACATATATGTTTGCCATATGTCCTGCACATGGGGTCGAGCCCTACCTCAGCCCCAATAGTCCCAACCTCTCAGTGCAAGGGGATATCATGTAAGTATTGCAGGTATATTTGTAGACTATTGCTACTGTAATAGGGAGTGTCTTCACAGACATGGTGTGTGTGGAGGCCACATCTGCTGTGGACATGTGTGCCATTGGCTACTGACAGACATCCTAAGTTCATCATAGTACAGTACCAGTGCTAGCACAGTAATGTCCCTGTGGATGACAACCGTGATACGCCCAATATATGTGGACATTCTGACACATGCTGGTCAGTCCAGGGGTATACACAGAACCCCTTCATGCAAGACGTGTGGACCTGGCCTGTCAATGTGGATGTTAACAGCCATGTAGATGGGTATCACACATAAATACTGGTATACATTTGTCTTCATAGGTTATACATTCATACACCCATGTCTGTTCTGGCACATAATAACCGCTGGTACAGAGGTGCCATGGCCACATACTACCCACTAGTTAGTGACATACATCTGAACAGCATCCCACTGCTTTGTCTGACTTACATGACTGTCATGGTGGCCCGGCAGAAGTACATCTGGCAAGTATCTGGACATGTCATCTCACTGAATAAGTACAGTAATGTGCTAGGCATATAACAAAGCACAGTGCTAGCTACAGGCAGACTGGCTCAACACTGGGCTACATCTCCCATGTGGAGATACACATGTACCTGCATAGATAGCAGGCTCTACAGGCATGTCACATCACAGAGTAACAGACACCTGTGTAAAAGTGCATAACCACAACCAATGTGAACACAGCCACAGCCACATATGGTAAGCTAGCATACTAGTACCACATATGGACTATCTGACCTACACCATCCTCATATGAGCCACTCACACAACACCCCTACATATACTGGGCTGCTAGACAGTGTGGTCCAATGCCTGTCTGTGGTATGGGACATGTGTGTATTCACCTCTACAAACATGTAAGCTGTTATGGTGACATACAGTAGAGCAGCATGTAACATCGGATAGGACAGGACCAGGAACAATGACATCTACAACAGTCTCTACACAGGCCAACGTACATATTCACTATACACACACTGTCGACAATTACCAGACTTACACATACCTCAGTACTATACACACAACCACATAATTGCCAGGGTATGTTCTCAATTATAACCCCTACTATACATAACATTTGTAGCAGTCTGATATCTCACTGGCTTGTTAGCAGATATGCTGTCAATGACTATGGAGTACAGAACATATGCACCCCCTACTGCATGACATATGTACAAAGGTTGACAGAGTTATGGCTGGAGGCACAAACACAGGGCCAATATTGAATTGTCACTGTAATACCATCATACATATACTGTCATAACAGGGCTTGTTGCACCATATGTCCTATGAGGGATGTGACGTTGGTAACTCTCCCAGCTGTCACCATCTACTGCCTGCTATCCTCACACTACCTTCTGCATTCCACAGATAGGTGCACCGTAGCTGACACATGAAACCAAAGGCACAACACTGCCCAGTCTGTGGATCACCCTGCAGATGGGGACCCCTCATATACATGGGACTGACATGGCAGGTATTGCAACAGGTATGACAGGCATATCCAGACAAACACTGTTACCCCAACAATACTCCACATGCAGTATAGCAGCACTTACAGTCTGTAGTCAGGTCAGGTCAGGTACACCTCCCTCCTGTTTGTTGCCCTCTTTCCACAGTGTATGTTGTTAGAGGTAAATCCCCAATCCGAGATGCTGTTTGCCAAACAACAGATCGAGTTCCTGCTCACAGTGACTGTAAAGGGCCAACACCATCATGTTGTTCCTAGGTATTGGAGTGGGTTTCCATGCAATTGGCTATGGGCCTGTTACCACACCCATTCCACATGCAATCAGCTCGGGGAGGGCAGCAACTTGTGCAGAGGCCATCAACTGATCATGAGCATCACTTACATTACACATGCTGCAGCCTAAGCATAGCAGGTGTGGGTGTCAAAATCCACTGGCGAGAGAGTGGGGGAAGTAGACAGAGGCAAATACATGCCAGGGAGGGGTAGTGGAGTAAAACAGAAGCATGTTTGTGTCACACACCTACCAGCACAGGGTATCAAACCCCCAACAACTCTGTAGAGATATCACAGTTCAATGCAGTTATTGGTTGCGCCACATGGGTTGTTTGTTATGGAGCCCTCAGAGCATATTTGTGATGATGAATGACATCTGTAACAGGGATATGGTAGATATATGATAGATGACATACACGTGCCTGTCTGCATGAACAAGCTGCCAGCGTCAACATGGGCACACTCACACAGGGATGCACACACATTGACACACTTGGCAGGGCCAGGAGTGCAACTCATCAGTAATGTGATTCCACAACACATCGATGTGCAGGTTCACATGCACCACACGGGTCATATGGAGGTCATATGGGCATAGAGTATGATGAGGTGTCAGACATCAAACAGCGTGCTTCAGTATGCCCTGGGGGGTTGTAGTGAGTTTGGATGTGGTCAGATGCACCATACAACACACACGGACACACAGGGTACCAGTCCTGACATGCAAGGGTGCATGTCTGCACGGGTGTGTGGTGGTCAACTGTGCCAGCAGGCTGTACAAGGGTAGGGGATAGGTATACCTTGGCATCAGGCCACATGGTGATGGTTTGCATTGTGCCTCAGGCCTGTGGTTTCTGCATCTGGTCACACAGGTGGGTATTGCATCCCACATCCAGTCACCTGCATGACTGTGCGTGGCCAATGCTGTTCATCACTTGCCATGTATATGTTCCTTACTCCATGACATGGATGGCATCTGGGATGTGCACACCTCCCACATGGATATACACTGACATGTGGAACTGTATCTGGGATGTCTGGCCCTGTTGTTAACACAGAGTATCATTGGATGTGCCAGTCTTACCCACCTGTGGCAGGAACTGGTAATGGGCAGCAGGTTTACCCTGCACCTACATTGATAGCATGCTAAAGGCATTCCCTGATGTTAGTGTCATCTGACCATACAGGGCATGTTATCAGGCATGGCATGTCCATTGGGAGTCGCATTTTAAGGCACCATGGGTGGTGCAGGTGTCCATTTGGGAACATGGTGGAGGTGCACTGTCTGCATGTACGTGCATATTGGATTAATGGCCAGGCTGACATGCCCTCTGTAACCCTCTGCTATCACTGCAGAGTTACTTTCAGTGGCCAATATGCAGTATACTACCCACATATTGTCTGTTGCTGAGGCATGTGTGTGTGTGCTCTGGGTAATAGTGGGGTTGCTAACTGTGATTGGTTGGTCTTGATGCCACATGTCTGGGTATGGCTTTGCACACCTGCCTCTCAGCTAATTTACATCTTGTATCCCTGTATGGTTGACATGGTGATATATAGTAGAGCCACCATAAAATAACTGAGTAAATCCCCCTCCACATTGGCCACAGGTGTTACACACTCACAGCCACCTCTATACAGGATATGTGATACACAGACACACACACACAGACGCACACACACACACACACACACACACACACATGTCATGTCTGGGAGTAGAACCCCTACATAACTACTTTATTACACTATAGCACTATGCAGTTATAGTATGCATCACAGACATTACTGGAGTACCTCTTTCCCAAAGGTGTATTTCACAATGTATGACATCAGCAGGGTTACAGAAGTAGGGCATTTCGTCTGTACAGCGAGTGACTAGCCTAAATCACATTGCTCCCTACACAGACAGTGAGACACACACAAACATCCACAACTGACATGTGTGGGTATAGAACCCCTGACCAAGGTTTATATCACGGGTCTGTTATAGGATGCACCACAGGGATTACAGAAGAACAGCCTCCCCCAAGTTGTATTTCACAATGGTTGACATCAGCAGGAGTGCCACAGTAGGGTATTTGAAATATACTGCAAGTGAGGAGCCTATAATGCATTGCTCCATACACACACATTGAAACACACACAAAACATCCAGGACTGCCATAGGTGGGGATGGAACCCTACCACTGTTCTAAATCACACTACAGCAGTACGTGGTTAGAAGACGGGCTACGGGGATTACTGGGCTACACTCTTCCCAGAGGTGTATGTCTATGTGAGTGACATCAGCAGCCTTGCCAAGGTTGGGTATATGAATTGTATGGAGAGTGAGTAGCCTAAAAAGCATTGCTCTCTACACAGTCAGATACACACACAGATTCATACACTAAATTACACATACACAGTTGTCAGGTCAGAGTTAGAACACCTATCTAACTAATTTATCACACTACAACTGTATGCAGTTGCAGGGCACGCTACAGAGAATGCTGGGTGTGATATTCCCAAGGGTGTATTTCTAGGTGAGTGACATCAGCACGCTTGCCAAAGGTGAATATATGAATTGTACAGAGTGTGAGTAGCCTAAAAAGCATTGCTCAGTCAGACACACACACAGCAATCCACACAGTTGCCAGGTCTGGGGAGAGAACACCTACCTAATTATGTTATCACACTACAGCAGTATGCAACTACAAGATGCACCACAGAGATTACTGGGTTGCAACTTTCCCAGAGGTGTATTTCTAGGTGAGTGACTTCAGCAGCCCTACCAAAGTTGAGTATATGTATTGTACAGAGTGTGAGTAGCCTAAAAAGCATTGCTTTTTTCTCAGTCAGATTCACACACACAGGTGCCAGGTCTGGGGTTGAACATCTACCTGTCTACTTTAGCACATTATAGCAGTATGCAGTTACAGGACGCACTATGGAGATCATTAGGTGCAGTATTCCCAGAGGTGTATTTCTAGTTGAGTGACATCAGCAGGCTTGCCAAAGGTGGGTATTTGTATTCTACAGAGTGTGAGTAGCCTAAAAAGCATTGTTCACTACTGAGTCAGACACACACACAGTTGCCATGTCTAGGGTTAGAACACCTACTTAATTACTTTATCACACTACAGCAGTACACAGTTACAGGACACGCTACAACAATTACTGGGCTCTGATTTTCCCAAAGGTGTATTTCTAGGTGAGTGACATCAGCAGCCTTGCCAAAGCTGAGTATATGAACTGTACGGAGTGTGAGTAGCCTAAAAAGGCATTGCTTTCTACTCAGTCAGACACACAGATTCATACATAAACACAGTTGCCAGGTCTGGGGTTAGAACACCTATCTAATTAGAGTATTACACTACAGCAGTACACAGTTACAGAATGGGCTACAGAGATTACTGGGCTCTGACTTTCCCAGAGGTATATTTCTAGGTGAGTAACATCAGCAGCCCTGCCAAAGTTGAGTATATGAACTGTACAGAGTGTGAGTAGTCTGAAAAACATTCCTTTCGATTCAGTCAGACACACGCAAACACAGTTGCCAGGTCTGAGGTTAGAACACCTATCTAACTACTTGATCACACTATAGCAGTATGCAGTTGCAGGACACGATACAGAGATTACTGGGCTAAGATTTTCCCAGAGGTGTATTTCTAGGTGAGTGATATCAGCAGCCCTGCCAATGTTGAGTATATGAACTGTATGGAGTGTGAGTAGCCTAAAAACATTGCTCTCTACTCAGTCAGACACACATACACAGACCCACACAGTTGCCAGATGTGGGGCTAGAATACCTACCTAGCTACTTTATCACACTACAGCAGCATCCAGTTACAGGACATGCTACAGAGATTATTGGGTTATGATTTTCCCAGAGGTGTATTCCTAGGTGAGTAACATCAGCAGCCTTGCCAACGTTCAGTATATGAATTGTACAGAGCTTGAGTAGCCTAAAAAGCATTGCTCTCTACACAGTCAGAGACAGACAGACAGACACACACACAAACACACTCACACAGTTGCCAAGTGTGGGGTTTGGACTACTACCTAACTGGTTTATCACTACAGCAGTAGGCAGTTATGGGAAGCGCCATGATGATTCCTGAGCTACAGCTCACACAAATGTGTATTTCACATTGGATGACCTCAGCAGGCTTGTCATACTACTACTATGGGGTGGGCGGTGTGTGCATGGGCCATAACCCATCCATGTAGGGGTTGACATGCCACATGCGGGCACACACAGTGTCATATGTCACAGGTACATGTATACAGCTAATAGATGACTACTTCCTTGTACAGTTATGTTGCACAGCTGAGAGTTGCTGATGGCTAGAATCTGCAGTGAGTGCATCTGCACCTCATGTGGCTGTGGGCCTTTGGCTGTGTGCTGGGTGGAACAGTCCCAGATGGGTCCTTGTCACAGTGACCCTCTTCCACACATCTATGTCCATCTACCTTTGGCTTATTACAGTGTGGTGTCCTTACATATATGTCTGTATTCCTATCCACTGCGTGTGCAAGGCAGGAGTGGTGCATACTGACATGTGTCTGCACTAAGAACTGCGACTGCCAGATATATCTGGTCCACTGGTGTTTGCAGACATGGCTTTCATGTGTTTAAGTGTGTGGGCATGGCCAGTATTACCTTTCAGTATGTTGTTAACTGACATTGCCTTCATTCCTCTAAGTGTGCGAGCATGCCCAGTATGGCCATCTGTATTGCATGTGTGGAGCATGTCCAGGTTGTTTGTACTGCAGTGCTGACCTTTGTGTTGTACACAGACAGGTAGCATGCTGTGTCTGCAGGGTATCCATTGGTCATTTGGCATGTACTGTTGCTACATTTCTACATAGCGGGGGGGGGGGGCACCTGACTGTTTCTACATTTCTACACAGGAGTGGGGGGGGGCACACCTGACTGTTACTATTAGTATACATAGGATGGGGGGGCACACCTGACACTTCTACACATTAACTAGGACTGTACTGTTATGTCAGGTACTCCATTTCAGTCTGCAGTCTTGCCTATCGTGCTGGCTAGAGGCATACCAGTGTACAACAGATCCTAGCTTTCACTGCCTACATATTAGTTTCAGACTTCCTAGCCTTCACATCTTCCATCCAGCTGCCTGGCCTGCTGTAGTCTGTCTGTGTAGGCCTGGGGGGAGTTACACATAGGCTCATTGAGACACCATAGTGCAGCATTTGTTTGTGTTTGTCTACACCTATCCTGCTGACTGTAACAGTTGTGTATGTGACCCCCCCCCCAACTGGCATGTGTGAGTCACTTACCTTGTGGGTGTCCCAGTATTGAGGTGGGGCTGCAGGGCTGCCTATGTTGGATGCACAGAGTACACTCCCTATACATGGTTGAGCACAGGTAGTGTCATGTTTGGCAACCCTTTTACTGTATGTGCGTGTCAGAGAGAGGTGACATTCCCGGGGTCCCTACTGTGTCAGTGCATGTGCTATACGTTGCCTCTTTGCCAGGGCCATGACGTACTCGGCATGCCTCCTTCTGCCTACTGGGGCAGGCTCAGATTGTTCCTCCTCCAAGTCACTCTGTGCCTGTGCAGGCCTTGGCAATAGTGGGGGGCTGTGTGGCCCTCCCCCATGCTGTTCTTGGCTTGTGCCATTAGCTACGCCAATGCAGTGATGGTCAACTGGGAATTGGGAAATGTGTTGTATGGACCTTATTCTGGACAAATCTTGTTTTATAGGAGGTTTGTCGATGATCTTTTTATTTTATGGGGAGGTTCTTATTGAATGTTAGATGATTTTTTCAAGTTCCTGAACAACTCTGCAAGTTTTTTGAAGTTTACCCATAAATGTTCTGATTTGGAGATAGATTTTTAAGACACTACAGTGATTAAGAGTAATGTAGGGCAGGTACATACCAAGTTATATAGGAAGGACTGCTATGTTAATCAATTATTACATAGAGGGAGTTCACATCCCCCTCATATTTTTAAGAATGTTGTTCACAATCAGATTTACAGAGCCTCTAGATTAAATGCTAGGGAGGAAGACTTTACAAATCAGGTGAACCATGCAATAAATAATCTAAGAGAGAGAGGTTATGATGATCAGATGATTACCTTGAATGTGCAAGATGTGGCGAGCAGAAGGGATACTACTGCAAAACCTTTTTACTCTGCAGTAGAAGGGATAACTAATATCAGTAAAAGAATGGATAAAGTAGTGACCAAGCTCAAGGTCCCTTTACGTTATACTAGGGATGTACAAAACTACACTGATATTATTAGGAAGCGTTGGAGTATATTGACCACTGACCCTGAATTAATGCATTTTATAGATGCTACACCAATGTTTTTGTATAGGAATAGTAAGTCTATGAGAAGGAGGCGGTATTATCCATGTAATGAAACCAATGATAGTGATTTGAGTGGTACACGGCCTTGTGGGAAGTGTAACTACTGTCATTATGTAGACACTAGTGGTGTTTTCCTACATCCTGAGCAATGTAAAACGCATACTTTTAATGTCTCTGCAAATTGTGAAACAGAACATATAGTATATCTTGCTCATTGTACATTATATGAAAAGTTTTATATTGGTAAAACTGATTGATGTTTTAAGGAACGCATAAGGGAGCATGTTTATCACATTAGTAAGGGAAGTAAAACTAATGTCCTCGGGAAGCATGTTTTAAATACAGATGTAACACAAACTTTTACATTTTTAGCCATAGGTAGGGTATATGAGAATGCTAGTTAGGGGGATTTACGTCAGAGAACAGAGGAACTTGAATCTATGTGGATAGTTAGGATGAGGGGTTATGCAGGGAATGGGTTAAATTAACGCATCCCCCTCAGACCTAAATTAAAGTCCAGACCCATTAGGCGATGAAATATTATATTATATGAATAAATTATATATATATATATATATATATATATATATATATATATATATATATATTAAAAGTTTTGATAATATGTTCATGACATTAATTTGTCTATGCTTGTTATACATGTTTTTAGTTTGTGTATTTTACCTTTAAATATTTTTGAAATGAATGCTAATTGATTTTAACATGTGGTAGGGAGGTGTATTTAAGCTGTGTGTTTTGTAGTGTCTCTATTACACCTGATGAAGCAAACCAGTAAAAGCGCTTGTGTTATGTGCACTAGTAAAGTTTTTTAACTTGGAGACTGCAGCCTTTGTCGTGTCACTGCTTTATTTTACTAAGTTTTTCGACATTTTGGACATGCTGTTTGAATTTTCATGGTCCTGTTTTTGTATGTAGTAAATCCATTAAGTTTTGGAGCATTCTATTTAATTTTGTTTTTTTAGTAATAATTCTGTCAGAGATGTTAAAATGAAGCAGAGTTGATTGACAGTGCTGTTAACTGCTCACCATCTTGGCCATGCCCCACCCCGTGTCTGACAGGTCTTGACATGGTAGGATTATTTTAAGGGGCATATGTAGGTTTGGCCATAGGTGGTCAAGTATTTACAGGTTACTTCTGTCTAATAGAGACATAGGTGCCAGACCAGGGGTAAAATTCTGATTCCTAGTCACTGGTTCAAAGTTACACTTGAATTTATTTATTGAAGAATTCTGCTTCACATGTATGGGAATCCTATTCCAGAAAGGGAGTAGTCTCTAAGACACATACCTGTCCCCTCAACATGTTTTATTTAAGTTGAAAATGAGGTTTAGGTCTCTAGATTGAGTAATTCTGATGCTATTTGTTTTGTAGATGTGAAACGGGTCCATCAGAGGTGGATCAGAGAATGTTTTGTGAGCCTGCCATAGATTGCCTCTTAGGATCGTAGGTTCACAGGCATGACTAGGCAAATAGCTTAAGGGCCCTTACAAGCTTAGCTAATATAACCTGATTTTACTCAGTCTATGGCTCCTTGCGGCAAGAAGATGGCATGGACTTGTGCCTGACCATTGAGTATCTTGCAGATTGCCCCTATCCATAAGGACATAGTCACTACCCCAGGTGTGAATTTGTGACTCCCCATCCATTGATCCAAATTGTGTTTGAAGACGTCCAGGGAAGGTCTGTACTTAATGAGAACAGGAAGCCTGTTCCAAAGAAAGGGCAATTTCCGAGATACATATCTGTGTCTCCACCATGTTTTGTTTGGGGTAACTGACTAAGTTTAGAACCCAAGATTGGGTGAACCTCATGCTGTTAGACTTGTAGATGTGAAGCAGCCCCATCAGGGCTGGATTTTTGAGTGTCTTGTAGGTCAGGCATAGTAGGTCAGGCATAGGTCACTCTTTATTTAATAGTCAGTAGGAGACAGAGTAAAGGGATAGAGCTTTTAGTTTATTTGTATAGTTCATGTTGTTTTCATTTTGTATTTTCTTTGTGAGGAACTGCTGAGGTCACTCCAGCTGCTGTATGTGCCTAGTCAAATACATGCCATATGGCACACTGTACTCAATTATTGGTCTAGTCAGGGCTGAACACTGAGGTTCTATAATTTCCTTGGATCTGGATCCTATACCTTTACTTATAAATTGTGCCATATAAAAGGAATTCTTAATCACTGTAGACGCAAGATGGTCAAAGGTCAGGCTACTATCTATCTGTGTACCTAGATCTCTCACCTCTGAGTCTATTCTAATGGATGTGCTATTGATGTTGTACATTTTTCAGAAGTAATTTTCTTCCCAAAGGGAATGATATTAGGCCATGTTTCTGGCACCAGTCATTTGTCTAATCTAGACCCTCCTAAAGAATGTCTACATCACTGGGTGATTCAATGATTGTCCTCAGGTTGCAGTCATCGGCACACTTTGTCATCCAGAGGCCTTCCACATTTGCCTTGACTTCAGACAAGTAAATTCTGAACTAGGAATGGTCCCAGTACTGAGCCTTATGACATACCACTAGTAAGTGGCCTCTTGATGGATCTGGATTAATCTACTTTAACGATATCTGTCCTGTCCATCAGCCATTTGGCTATCCATCTGGTGACATAGTGATTTACATCCAGTTGTGTGAGTTTATTTATAACACCTGAGTGAGGAATTGTGTCAAATGCCTTGGCCAGGTCGAGGTAGGTAATATGTACTCTTTTACCCTCATCCATGACCTTAATGACTTTGATAGATCAAGCCAAGATCTGGTGCAATGAAGGTTATCCAAAGTAGGCACAGTAAGCAGGTAGCAGTTGATAAAATAAAACGGGTTTATTATTTAATAAATAAGCCTCCAACAACGAACATCTACGACCAACAAACAAATTCCTTTAGATATAAAGTGCAAACATTAAGCGCTTTCGTCTCCACACCGGGAGACCTCTTCAGAATAACTTTACAAAAATCAAGTTTGCCTTATATACATCTTGCTCTACCTCATTAATCAATTAGTTTGTCAATTAACTAAATTGCTGCTGTATTACAATCTTATTCAAGCAAAGTTAACTAAGTAAAATTTTCTTTGGCTTGAATGAAATAAAATAAAGTCCTGCTTAACTTAATAAAAAATTCCTGCTGAGTAATGATTACATTCAATAGGACATTCACATAAAACAACACATTTATATTTGTATTTGTACAATAAAAAATTTTGAAAGAAAAAGCAAAAATGCAAGTAGTTAATAAGCAACACTTCTATGCCACTTGCTTCATTGTATAAGCCCTATCTGTATAGTGTCTCATGTGGACAAACACTGGTATTGTCAGTTAACATACACTATTCCCTCCAAGAAAAAACATGCAGATATAATAGCCCCTTTTCTTTAAAAAACTCATTTGAATTATGACATTATCCATATAAATATACAAGCATGAATATATAAAAAAATCTAAAAATATACGACATCGTATGTATAATTGATATAATTGATATAATTAATAATAAAAACCTTATAAATATATAAATGTATAAATTATTAATATTAAAATACTTAAAATACTTGTAAATACATAATGAATGGTGTGAGTGTATATATGTTTGTATATAAATATATAATGTATAATAAATATATAATTAAATAATTAAATGCATGAATAAATAAACATTAAGATAAATACTGAGTCAAATGTTGGATATTTTCTAAGTAAGAAAGCTTTTTTATATAGCACTTACTAAAACACTCTCATTTTTCAACTTTAAACACAAGAAGGTTTTGTTTCCTGCAGTATAATATCAAATCAAACTGTAGATAGATTCTGAACATCTATTGTTGTTGTACACCCTTAGCCAGTTTGGGGTCTGAGGCTAAGTGCTGGGGTGATGGAGATATGATCATTCAGGCCCTTACCACAACATGCATCAAGCCTGAGTTGCCATATCATTTCCCTATATTGAATCTTAGCTTCCCAATCACCCCCTCTATCCGGATATGGTACCACCTCCAAAACCCAAAACTTGAAATCGGCCTTATCACATTTAATGGCATGTCTGTATAATGCGTTGTTCTCATTGTGTCTGTTTATATCACGGGTGTGCTCATAAATTCTGTTCCGCAACAACCTCTCCGTCTTGCCAACGTAAAAACTCTCACATGCTGTACAGATTACTAAATACACTAGGCCCTTGGTGTAACAACATACTGTAGCAAACAAACGAGAAACTTTAGACTGAATCCGTGCATGCACAAATGCATGCGCGTGTGTGTCTGTGTGAATATTGGAGTTGCTGAAGGCACGACTTCACTGTCTGGATTAATCTGGTGTTGCCCTGCAGTATCACCTTGATATGGGTTCAAAAATGCTGACAATGTGTGCAATGTTATACAATATTATACTCAGGAAATTGTTACTGCAGGGTGAGCTCTTGCAGGCTGGCTGTTCCCAGCACAACAGACAATGAAAGCTCAGTTAGAAGAAAAGTTAGAGGAGACGACAGGAGCAGGGGATGATCATGTCAAATGAAGTCAGATGCATTATGCGGTGGCATTAGCAAAGAGGCAGCAGATTACATAGAGCATCACAATATAGTATACCAGAGTTAAGCAGATACATATTAGTAAAAAAATATGTATACAAAAACAATCCCAGACAGTGCAGACCTATGTATAGGATAGCTACACTGCGCATCATAGATTCATAGGTTCATATGTGTTTAATAGGCTAACGTCTACAAGGACCTTTTTAAGCCTAGGCATGCATCCCAAATCTCTGACAAGTTCTGATACCCTTGATAAGTTTAAGCAGGGGTTTCGGAGATGAACCATTTACAGGTTACCTCTGTCCATTAGAAACACAGGTGCCAAACCAGGGATGAATTCCTGGTTTCCTATCCAACTGTCCAAGTTGCACTTGAATTGGGTTACGGAGGAACTCTGCTTCACATGGATAGGGTGCCTGTTCCATAGACGTGGTAGTCTCTGGGATACATACCTATCTCGCCAGCAGGACCTATTTACATCACAGAGAAGGTTTAAGTCTTTAGAAAAGATAATTCTGGTGCTGTTTGTTTTGTGGATATGCAGGAGGTCCATCAGAGTGGGTTCTAACAATGCCCTGTATGCCAGGCATAGATTTCCCCTCAAAAGCCTGTAGGAGACGGAATACAGGGATAGAGCCTTGAAGTGGTCTGCATAGGATATTTTACTTACGTCCTGTATTATTTTAGAGAGGAACCTCTGTGGATGTTCCAATTGTTGGATATACACAAAAAGCTCAAGCCTTCACAAACAGGTGCTGGATTTATTTTTCAAATGGCAAGTAAGCGCTTTCATTCCAAAAAGCATTTACAATGAACTTCATCAGACAATTACAAAAAAATGACTGCCTGGTTAAATACTTTTAAAGCATGACATCACTTCCTGACTCATATTTAAAAGCTGTCTTACTTACACATAAAAATATGTGATTTAAAAACATATACATTAAGAAAAACTGAAACGTAAATGTGCAAGAATAATAAAACATGAACCCTGAAATTAAAAACTATGAAATATTCTAAAAACCAAACACAAACATTGTGTATTCATACTATTTACATACATATGAAGTTTCTGACTTAATAATCCTTCAGAAAATGCATGCTATCACAAAACACATTTTCTACTAACTTTCTATGGTTATAACAGCAATATTTTAAACTTCTTCCTTGCTGTGAGTTCTCTAACTTGAAGCCACTATGTAATGGCAGATATCAGAGTTTCAGACTTCATGCCCTTCAGGAAAATGTGTACTAGTGCAAAACTCATTATTCTAGCAACTTTAACTGTATAACAGTACATAGTCTACACTTTGCCCCTGAAGTTATTCCTCCCCAACTTAAAATTACTAGATAATGAGATAGACATGTTGAGTTTCAGACTTCATTTCCTCAATATTATTTACATACATATGAAATTCTCACTAAAAATTAACTACTATAAATAATTCTATCTATTCAGGGCTTTCAATTTTAAAATACTGGCTATAGATGTGCTGTCATTTAGTCCAGGTCAGTGTACTGAATCCAAATGGATCTGCCAGCTCAATTCATTCCTCTCAAGGAGATATGGCCATTCACCCCCCCCCCCCCATGTGATTGATTAAGTCTAAAACTATAAACATAAAACTGTGGTTTGGATACTGTGTGATATGTTTAGCTAATGCATTGGTTTCACAGTGGTCTCTATAATGTTCACCAGTTCTGTGTTTGAGCTTACACTCAGTTTTGCCTATGTAAAAACAAGGGCAGAATTCACATATAGCACAATATATTGACTTTCACAGTAAAGCAACAATACCTGTCTCTAATTTTTATTCTCATCCCTTTAATACTTATTTCATTGACTACCAATATATAGGGACAGAATTTACATGATCCACACTTATACAAGTAATCACCATTGTTTATTTTACCCTGGTGTTCTAATAAAGATTTGATGCTGTTGCCTTTTCTTAAAAACACAGACTGGCTTTTCTCCAATTATTCCTCTTATATGAATGTCACCAATTGTTTTCTAAAATAGATTTTATATAATATGCATCATAGGTTTCATAGGTTCATAGGTAGGTACTAGGTTATTGGCCCTAGGGCCTATATAAGCCTAGCCAAGTGATCCCTGGGGTGAATTTCCTATTTCTCATCCAATCATCAAGATTTTCCTTGAAGTGTGCTAATGATGAGCTCTGTTTGACATAGATAGGTTGTCTGTTGCAGAGTATGGGAAGTCTCTGGGACAGCAATCTATCCCTCCAGCATGTTCTGTTTATTGTGGTGACAAGGTTTAGGTCCCTAGAGCATGTAGCTCGGAGGTATTGGGATTTCTTTAAGTGGAGCATGTCCAACAGCTCTGGGTTTGACATAGCTTTGTATGGTAGGCAGAGATCGCCTCTGAGTAGGCGATATGCGACAAAGTAAAGCTGGAGTTTTTTGAGACGGTCTGCGTAGGGCATCTGTTTGAGGCCAGTAATCCACTTTGTGAGGTATTTCTGTGGCCTTTCCAGTTGTTGTAGATGTCTTGTGATGTACATACCAAAAGAGGCATTGTACACTATAATGGGTCTAATGAGTGATGAGTAGAGGGGAACAATGACCTATTTTTTTCTGGATGAGAAACCTTTTGTGATGAGATGAGCCACATAGAAGGATTTTCTGACCACTGTGGCGATGTGATTATCAAAGGAGAGACTACTGTCCACCTGTGTCCCAAGGTCTCTTATCACACATTTGGCATTAAGTAGACTACCACTTATGTGGTAGTTCATGGGTACAGAGTTTTTACCAAAGGGGATGACAATGCACTTTTTGGCATTGAGCTTCAGGGCATGGCTTTGACACCAGGCATCTGTCTCAGTGAGGCCCTTATGTGGGATGTCCACATCTTTAGGAGTTTCAGTTATGGCTCCTAGTTTGCTGTCATCTGCAAACTTTGTTAGCCAAAGACCTTCTGTGTTAGCCTGTACTTCAGAGAAGTAGATACCAAACAGGAGAAGACCCAAGACTGAACCCTGTGGTACTCCACTTGTCACTGGTTTGAAGTCGGATTTGGAGTCTGCTACTTTCACAGTGTGGGTTCTGTCTGAGAGCCAGTTGGCAACCCATCTTGTGACATAGGGATTTATACCTAGGTTAGTGCACTTATCTATAATTCCAGAGTGTGGGATGGTGTCAAAAGCCCTGGCAAGATCTTGATAAGCTGTGTGAACCACCTTACCCTCATCTATGGCTTTGGTGACTGCTTCAAAGAAGTCAGTCAGGTTTAGGAGACATGATCTGCCTTTTACAAACCCGAACTGGGTAGGGTCCAGAGTTTGGAGCTTACCAATGTCTTTGTTTATGAGTTCCATGATGATACGTTCCATGGCCTTGCAGACCAGGCTAGTCAGGCTAATGGGGCGGTAGTTCCCAGGGTCCGACGTGGCTCCTCCTTTGTGGATGGCATAACCATCATGGTGCACCATTCAGTGGGCACAAAGCCTGAGGTGAGGCTATGATTGAACATGGTACTTAGGTAGGGTGCCAGTTCATTCTGTAGTTTATGTAGAATGCAGCCTGGGATATTGTCATGTCCCATGGATGCTGTGTTCTTGGCTTTGGAGAGTGTGTTTTTTACTTGTGCAGCCGTGATTACAGGAACTTTGCATTCTTTCGGTATAGAGATGGGCCATCAAGGGGGTGAGAGGGGGTAAAGTTAGCACTGAACCTATCTGCCAGGATGTTGGCAGTATCAGTTGGTTCTGTATATTTAGTGCCATTGTGCTGTAACTCAGAGCAGATCTGAGTGTTGCCATTGAGATTCTTGACATAGCTATAGAATGCTTTGTGGTTGTCTTTAGAGTCAGTGGCAATTTTGTTTTCGTAACTAGCTCTGGAGGATTTTATGAGGGATCTCAGCTTCTTACTGAGGTTGACCAGGGAATTCTTCCAGTCATGGGATTTTACTCTTTTTTCCAACAGTTTCTTTCTTCTGTTGTAGAGTATGTTAATGGCAGAGGATCACCAGATTAGCTTCCTTTTTTTGGAGGATCGCATCTTGATTCTATTAGGGATACCATGATCCATGCACTCATGTAAGTGCTTATAAAGTGCATCAGTAGAAAAAGTTGTGATAAAACAATATTTATATTTATTCTTATTATTATTAGTATTAACACTTACTACTTGATGGTTATCTACAGAAGTATTGGCAATATGTACCTGTTCATCTGCTGATAAGTCAGTAATACCATTAACAGACATCTTGTCATTACGTTTCAATAAAGGAATGAAATGGCCATTTTCCCTTTTCCTTGATAACCTCATTCATGATATTTTCAACCAGGGATTGGAGATAACCCCTTCTGAAAAACATGTCTCGAAGATTATGGCATTCATAAATAAATTTTCATACTGCGTGACCATTCGGGCTGATCTAACAAATTGCCCTTTTAGAACACCTCTTTTATGTGGAAATGGGTGGCAGCTCGTGAAATGCAAAAAATTATTAGAATAAGTTGCTTTTCAAAAGATCTCAGGCACAAACTTATTATTCTCAGTGTCTTTCTTTAGCAACACATCCAAATAAGAAATGTCTAGCTCATTTACAATGTGTGTAAATTTTAAAAAAAGGAGTCATGTTGTTAATATATTGAAGGAATGGTTCTATGCCTTGTTCAGGTCCACTCCACAAAATAAAAATATCATCCAGGAAGTGGGTATATAAGTGGCAGAATGGGAAATAATGATATGTCATTAAAGAGCTTTTTCTGCCATTCTAGCATGATGATATTTGCGTGCATGCAGCCACAAGCATACCCCATTGCGACCCCTTCTTTTTTGGATATAAAGTTGTTGTTCAAACAAAATAAAATTATTTTTCAAAACTATATCCAATAACTCCTCCAGTGTATTAATTTTATCCAGAGGTAGATTTTTACTATGTAGATATTCATAGAACCATTGAGTGCCTGTATCATGGGGAATCACAGTGTAGAGGTCCTTTACATCAATAGTTATAAAAATAAAGGACCTATCAAAAACTACTGTGTTGATCTTACTTAAAAAATTCTATAAATCTCTACACAATGATGGTTCTGTCTTTAATAATTTCTTCATTTCAACATCAAGATACTTTGATAGTGGCTGTGTGATGGAGCCTCTTGCATTTACAATAGGTAGAAAAGCGGGTTGGTGTGTCCTTATGTATTTTAGGAATCCCATAAACAGTTGGGGTAATGGGATAATCTACAGACAAAAACTGATGTTCTTTGACAGTAATCATGCCATCTATAAATAAATCTTGTATACGCCCTTTAATTTTTCTATATGCACCATTTTGCTCATTCAGAGAGCTGTAGGCATATGTATCTGTCTCCAGAATTTCAAGCATTTTATGTATGCAATCATGTTTCCACATAAGGACCACATCATCCCCCTTTATCTGGTTTCATGACTCTTAAATTTTCACTAGAAGTCAAATATTGCAGTTCAATTATTTCATTAATACAAATATTGTTGTTAAGCAGCTTTTTGTCTGTCATCTTCCTGTGCGCCCTAATATCTAGTTCACATACACATTCAAAGGTGTCTAAAATAGCCCCTTTATTTATATAGTTATAGCCCCTGTTTGTTACCTTTGGAATGCATAACTAAATACTGACCTCATCAAATCCAAACATAATGAAAGTTTTGAAGCATGACAACAAATCTAAGATGACTTCCCTGCTTAGTTTAGCAGAAGTATATTATTGTCAAGCAGGAATGGAAATCAAACTAGATGATAAAAATGAGGTAGCAACTGAATGGGCCAAAAAACGAAAGAAAGATTGTAAGGAGAAGGATGAGACGAGTTAGAAAGAAATGCGGAAAAGACATAAATGTAGTCGCAGGTACAGGAAATTCTTGGGACAACTTCAAATCATGCAGGATCTGATGCAGGAATTTTTAAAAGAGAGGTTAGTTTAAAACCAAAAGATGAAAGTTTAACATTAACAGCCCAGGATAGTGGACTACATACATGTCGGTTTACAAAGTACATTGAACATGTGGTTGAAACATACAAATGCAGGTTCTGTAAAACAAAACTGGAAACACTCGCGCATCTTGTTGCTGGGTGTGATACACTAATGACAGAGGGACTATATACTGAAAGGCATAATAATGTGGCAAGACTGTTGCACTGGGGATTATGCAAACAAGAAAGGAAGACAAAAGTAGCATTAATCACTGAAATTACTGCACCCTGTGATTAGAGTGTTTTTTGTACAGAGGGACACAATGTTATAAAATACCAGGATTTACAGGTAGAAATGAGAGGAATGTGGAAGAAGGATACCCAGACAGTTCCAATAGTAGCAGGAGCAATGGGTCTCAAAAAAAAAATTCCATTCTTATTTAGATATGCTACC